>NC_059378.1:285000-320000 GCF_019703515.2 Myxocyprinus asiaticus | reverse complement strand
TCTATTCATCCCAAAGATGTTCAGTGGAGTTCAGGACAGGGCTTTGTGCACGCCAGTCAAGTTCAGTAAACCATTTCATTATGGAGCTTACAGTGTGCACTGGGACATCATCATGCTGGAATAGAAAAGGGCAGGTCTCTACGCTAACATGTTTGTTTAGGAGCTCTCGTGCCCATATACAACTTTAGGGGCACAGTCAGAGGTCAGCTTTTAAAGACTGTTACATGTAACCATTAAAGAATTACTACAGGATTCAGAAACAAAAGATGCTTGACACATGCCTCCTCTGATAAACCATTTTCCCCAAGTTATAATTTTTTTATTTCATTGTATATAATGAAAGTTTACTTAATCCATTTGAGTTGGGACTACATGAATATTTTGTGTTGTGTGAATGCAGCATTGATGAAACTGAGCAGCATGTTTTGCATGGGACACAATGGGGAGATTAAATATTCAAATTAGTGTTTAATGTTTTGTAATTGAGGTTTAGAAGAACTTGTGTAGTTTTGGAGGTTACCATTATGGTGAAGAGTGTACTTTGAGCTATTAAGGATGCACTGATGGATCAGCAGCCGATATTTATTGACCAAATTAAAACCATCAGCATATCCGTAATAAGCATGAAAAGGCTGATATGAAAAACCAATGGTTTATTTATAATTAATTAGTAGCACACATTGTAAAAAAAAAAAGGTTGGCACTAATTAGAACATGTAAAATTAACATTTTATTCTCTCGTTCTCACCTTAATGCGGAAAAACCGCCATAAATGGCGTGATAGTTGTGACAGCGGCACTTTCCTATAGGCTACATGATGAGGGAAACCATCCAAAACGCTTTGAAACCAGAGCTGTTTGTTTCTTTGGTTTAAACTTTTTATATTTCCATAATGTTGTTGACACTTTTCGGGAATTGCCCAACATATGCATACATAGTATGAATTTTGTAATGTTCTATCATACATACATGTAAAATGTGAGTTCTGTTGTTTTGAAATGCAAAAACAGAAGTGCAAAAATGTATTAGAAGTATATTACATCAATCATCATGTTATCATATTTAGTTTATCTTTTTATTTTGTATTTATCTTTCATTGTGGCTCAACAGATCCAATCCATCTTTAATGGAAATGATTTATTGTTAGAACAGTGAAAATGCTTTTGTACCTCTTTGTACATTTTGAAGTAATTCCAAAGTAAAACAGTGATCTGATGATAAAATAAGGTACTGTAAGTGGCAATATATTGGTATCGGCCTATGGTTTTTGTTAAAATCGGTATCAGCATCAGCCAAAAATGTTCGTATTGGTGCAACCCAACTAACGATGAGGACAGGTAGATGTCACTCATTAAACCGACTGCTCACTTCATTCCAACCAGCATGCTAACATTCACTTTCACTAGTTAGTAGTGTACAACAGGGCTAAAGGTCCAGCTGGGTAAAAGGCTCCTTTCAATCAAATGCTAAAGGCCCCGACATACTTCCAGAGAAGTCTTTCTTCGTGCAGGAGTAAAAATGTTCCAAAACAGCCAAGTAATGGTATACTGTTTAGGAACATCCAGACGCCCGTCACACTGCTGTGAGAGGCGTTTAGAGGAGCATTTAAATATGAGGACACTACATGTAAAACCTTTCAAATGTGTTCTCAATGACTTTATGCTATGAGTAGAATTCACATATGCAGTAGAACATTTTTAATTTGTCTTGTTTAGATTCTGAATTCATCACGCTAATGCGCTAACACGCTATATGTAGCCATAATATGCACCGATTACATTAATGGGCAGATGTGTGAATGGCTTTTGTGGCAGATGGCATGAGTGAATGGGCACGTGAGAGTATTTGAGTAGATTTGATTCCTTTTGTAGAATAATTAAAACTTGCACGATATGGTCTTCCATACCGGTGTGTTCACGTTGAATACTGACTGTAAAATGTAAACAAAGTAATAGGTGGAGCTTCAGGTCACACCTACCGATGACGTGGACTAATGGCATCAAGAAGGTGTTTAGCAGCCGGTTAAAGGTTTTCCTAAAATTTCGCCCAGACGAACTGTTACAAACCACCGAAACGAACGCAAAAACACCTTCTTTTTGTTCTAAATTATACCCATTTGTTCATCAGTTTTGTATGAAGTATATCTGGGCCTTAAATAGCAGCAAAAACTCCCCGAGTACTTTCCTAAACACCTGTTTGTCACTATATACACTGCAAAATATTCCTGATCCATGAGATCTGTGTGTGTGTGCTGTTTAGAGGTGGACTGTTTTTATATTTTTAAATGTTGCAAATGTATGTAGCTGATAATTATCACATTTATTTTGAGATAAAGTACTTATTTATCATTTTCATCTTTGTTCCAGGTGATTAAATCAAAAGTTTGGGGCCTGGGTAGCTCAGTGGTAATGACGCTGGCTACCACCCCTGGAGTTCGCTAGTTCGCTAGTTCCAATCCAGGGTGTGCTGAGTGACTCCAGTCAGGTCTCCTAAGCAACCAAATTGGCCCGGTTGCTAGGGAGGGTAGAGTCACATGGGGTAACCCTTCTCATGGTCACTATAATGTGGTTTGTTCTCGGTGGGGCGCATGGTGAATTGAGCGTGGTTGCCGCGGTGGATGGCGTGAAGCCTCCACACGCGCTATGTCTTAACTTTGTGCTCTCTAGCGACATCTGTGGTTGAAAGTTAAAATGGAAATGAATTTGCGTTAGAACACTTTACGTGAGTCGTGTTTCGGCACTGCTCTTCTGCACAGATGAATCTCATGATTTGAGGTTACCTGGACATCACCTGTGTGTGATCATGACTGGAAGATATTCAGAGCCGGAGTCATAATGTGCTGTTTTAATGTTGATATTATGTTATACAATTTAACATTTAAAAATGAAATATTACTGGCTTTGATGAAGATAAACAACTCTTATTGACATATTTTAAAAGAATTTGGCATTCCAAATTGGGAGAAAAAGGGAAAAAATCCCCCCCCAAAAAAAAAAAAAAAAAAAGAAAAATAAGAAGTTTTTTAATAATTATCTAATAAGTGAAAGGATAGTATTTGGGGTAAAAAGCCCCCTGTTACAGGTGCTAAAGACCCCTATAAAACACATTGTTTTTTTATATGGGGCGAATAGATTTGTTCTGAAGAATGTTCAAAGTGGGCTTATTTATAGAAAACCTGTGATGTTTTAAAATCCCAAATGTGTTTATACATGAGATTCATCAATATATCCACAACATTTATGGAACAACTTACATCTGCACAACAAAACGAATGAACAGGTGAACTTTAAATAATGCGCTAGTCAGAATAATCATAACTTGCGTTGTGAATAAGAAACACGCTACATGCAATGTAATATCCTTTCACGGAAAATGAATATGTCTCTAAAGCATGAAGAATTCAGAATACAGGCTAACTTCTAAAAAGTATCTAATACTTCATTCTATACATTATTATTTCAGGAGCTCAGGTTTTTCACAACAAGGACAGTAAGTACATTTAAACTGTATGTTTGATACATGTTTACATTAGAAAATGTTTATCATTTTTTTTCTAAATATTTCATTAAAGTTTGGTCTGTTACATTTTGACACATTTTTGTCTATTTTGCATGTCATCATCAAGTAAAATATATTATTTTCGTTGACTAAAATTTTGGCATTTTTGTCAGAGTAAAACTGGCTAAAATTAATGAATATAACATGATGAAATATTTATTATTTTTAAAGGACATTTTCGTCAAAAGACTTAAACTGTAACTAAAACGAAAAACTGAAAAAAATGAACACAGCAGTTGATAAAGCAGGTGAAACTGTAGGCCTAATAACACTGTAAACTAAAAAAATAAAACGAGCAATAATGGGGATAAAATACACTTTATTAAACATGAAAATAAAATGTACAACAAGTCCATTTCAGAAGTCATATGTATTAGTAAACATGCACAGTAACTTCCCATGACAACGGATCGCGATCGGTAAATACACGAGTAATGTTCGATTCATAAAAGCATGACCCCCACCAGACAACATACTGTATCCAAGCATTATAACAGGTAAACAACTTGACCAAACAGATAAACAGATAAACATCTGTACTGCAGTGATGATGTCCTGAACTGTGTGAGTGTGACTGAACTCAACGTTCTCCAGCCGGAACACGAGACCCACGGTTCTTCTTTTCTGTGTTTACGGACATGACGTCATGACGCAAGGATGAACGACACAAGCCAGCGATTTCACATCAAATCCAACCCGACAGTTCAAAATACAAATCATTATATTGGCTTATCGCAGTGAATCGAGGTAAAGTAAGAACATTATTTTGAACACTGACTGTTTATGTACTTAATCAATACTGGCAATTTGTTCATTTTTAACCAAATCGTACATAGTGCAGCTTTAAGGAGTGCCGTTAACCCCATTGTACCCTACATAAAGAAGTAAAAGACATTTATTCAAGTTATATTTGACACATCTACTTTTGTTGGGTTGACCCAATTCAACTAGGTTCTTTCTACACAACGTGTTTGTGTTGAGATTACATAGTCATTTTAAGTTAAGAAAACTCATTTCACGGGGTCTGGGTATCTCAGTGAGTACTGACGCTGACTATCACACCTGGTGTCACGAGTTTGAATCCAGGGCGTGCTGAGTGACTCCAGCCAGGTCTCCTAAGCAACCAAATTGGCCTGGTTGCTAGGGAGGGTAGAGTCACATGGGGTAACCTGCTCGTGGTCACTATAATGTGGTTATCGCTCTCGGCAGGGCGCATGGTGAGTTGTGCTTGGATGCCGCAGAGAATAGCGTGAAGCCTCCACACGCACTATGTCTCCACGATAATGCACTCAACAAGTCACGTGATAAGATGCACGGATTGACGGTCTCAGACGCGGAGGCAACTGAGATTCGTCCTCCACCATCCGGATTGAGGCGAGTCACTACACCACCACGTGGACTTCCAAATTGGGGAGAAAAAGAAAAAAAAAAGAAAGAAAACTCATTTCAAACATGTGGAACTACTGTCCATGACTGAATCAAGTTCAGCTATTTTTTTGAGTGCAGAAGGGGGTGTCCACATACTTTTGTCCATATAGTGCATCTCCATGTTATAATCTCTGTTTTCACAGAATTGTTTTGAGAAGAACTGAAAACTCTGTCCTATAGTGTGTAGTGTGACACTTCTGACCTTTGCTCTCATGCACTTAAACTAAAAGAGCTTTTCTCTGTGCAGTTACTTTAAGTATTTTACTTCAAGTATTCACACCAGGACAAGCCCCAGAGTTAAAACATCATGAGGTGCACTACATAGCCAAAAGTATTTTTGAGATGAATCAGAAGAACATCATCAGTGCCCAACCTTAGTGTGTCCGAATGCAAGCAAATCCCCAAAGCCATGTTCAACATATGAGTGATCCGGTTCAGGTGTCCACTTACTTTCGGTTCACTGTACGTACCTCATAATGAAAGGTGGCATCCAGGAGAAGTTCGTGAAGTCTCCTCTCGCCCAGCTCCTGACTACCTGCATCAGAAACGTAGTGAAGAACCAGCACCTCATCCTCCAGGAAGCGTCCGTGTTTGGCCATAGAGCGCATGGCCACCTGAAACTTCTTCTGCAAGTTCATGCTCTTGTCAACCTTTGTGAACATCATGAGGGCATGAAAGCGCTTCAGTCTCAACGTCTGTCCCTCCACGTCATCTCCGGTTCCTCTCCGGCTCTCTGGATGACCAGACCTGATGTCTACGGACAGATCGGCATCATCACGGTTGGTGTTTTGGCTCGCTTGCGTCTCCTTGATGCGTTTTGTGGTGCTGGAGAAGTTTTGCTTTTCTGAGCCGAAGTAGTAGAATGCCACCACTGCAAGAGCTGCGGCAAACAACAACATGACCTGATAGGACCTGAAAGTGATTGACAGCAGGCGCAGGAGACCCATGTCAGCTCAGGATGCCCTGTGGTCCACCTGAAGGAAGTTCCTAACCCCTGACCATGACCTGTGTGCGAGAAGAAGGAAATCTAGTGGTCATGAGACATGCGAGAACTAATAATGTCACACAGATATCTTCAGAAGACTTGGGATATGGTGCACGAGTCGTGTAGACAACTTCAGTCCCCATCCAGCATCTTCTTCAAAACACAGCAGAAAGAAAGTCATTCGGGTTTGGAACAACATGACGGTGAGTACATGATGACACGATTGTCATGTTTGCCTGAACTGTTCATGTAGGTCGAACTAGGAAATGCGTTTAAAAAAACTTTTCAAATATCAGATAACAGACACGATCTCGCTGGCTCACTTACCGCCGGCGCCACATTCAAATGAGAAGTCCGTTAACTGTCAATCATTCAAATGAGAAGTCCGTTAACTGTCAATCACATCGAGCTTTCTGAACACTGACGATAAAACGAAACGCCAAGACAGCAGCAGCCATTGCTCACCGGAAATATGTCATAATAAAAGTCTTTAGCTAACTGTAACCAAACAGGGAGTACAGGAAGAAAAGATAAAAGTGTACATGTTAAGCTGTTTTTTTAATACAGCAAAGAAATAAATGAGATTATATAATACACCATAGAGAAAGTTTAGAAAAATATTTTTTATTATAAATGTTTCATATATTTCATAAGTTTTGATATATTATTGGATTTGCAATGTGCAGAGCATTCCACTATTTGTATTTCATTTATAATAATAATAAAAAAAAAGACATCTATTCTGCATAAACTGCATATATGACGTAAATGTGTGTGTCAGTGTCTGAAATGAACTTTTACATTAAGGAGCAATATTTGCCCCTAAATAATTCTATATAGGGGCTTTTTAAAAAAAAAAAAAAAAAAAATTTTTTTTTTTTTAAACAAATCGTCTCATCTGTTTATGTCAAATAATTCCATTAAATCAGTTCATTAATACAGATTCTCTTAATTATTTATTACCTCTTACCTTTTATGTGATTTTATATATATATATATAAAAAACTAGGACTACAATAGAATATTAAGAACTATATCGGAGGTTACACATTTTTTGACCCCCATTTTACATTTTGGGGGCATTTTTTTACACTTTTGGTGCCATTTTCCCTCCCCAAGCACCCTTAATTTCTCACCCTGGTGCATAACATCAGTAATAATCAGGAAAGCTTTCTTGAAATACATTTATTTATACATAGTCACATAACACTCAAAGTACTGAAGACAGACGGGATATAAAGCGACTCTTGAACTGAAGTGCACAATGAAACAGAAACATGAGGCTGATGGTTTATAGATGGTTTGTACCGAGTGCAGTCATGGGCCAAAAAAAAAAAAAAATCCCCTCATCGACAAATGATCAACAGAAATAATAGGGCAACTTTTTGAAGTTTTATTTTCTTTTTTCTTCATTTTAAACTTTACTCTTGAATCTCATGCAAGGAAGGAGATAAAAAAAAAAGTATTTGGCCCGCTATATATAAATTTATAATGATGATAGTAAAGAAAACTATATCTTTATGACATCAACACATAAATGAGTAAAATGCATTACAAAGAGAGAGAAATGTAACCACTCCAACCATTTCAGAAAAGCACAGAAAACCGCTTTGACCTTTTTATTAATTAGAGTCATCGATATACTCCTGACAGTCTTATATAACAGCAAATAAATGTACAATTGATTTTCCTTTATATTCAAATTATCTTTTTTTCTCTCTTTATTGGTGTGGTAGAGTTTCTGATGAGTAAAACATTCATAATCGGTATGAAATTGCCTATGAATATAAACCTTTAGTGCTATGTAACATCGACGGCTTTGTTGACACGCAAACACGATTCTGAGCAATGATATTCAAGTACAACATCTGAATCTTATTAAACATTTTGTTGTTTAACTCCTACTTTTTTTCCTTTGCCATACAAAAGACTCCAAAATTTCTGCGTCTCAATAAATTATGTAAGCGAGTCGTTCGATGATTTAAAATGAAATGTCAATTAGAAAGCTATCAATCACATTAGATGATTGTGAATGGGCTTATTTTTAGCGGGTCCAGCCCAAGATCTGTAGCCTGTACAGACGACAACACAAGGATTGAACAGAAGCATGCATTAAATGGCTTTCGGTGAGCGAACATAAGCTGCTGACCGTCACTAACTTCTACAGCAGCTGAGTCGAGCAAGTAAAAGAGCTGCTTAAAACACATGCAGGAGATTAAAGTGTCCCACAGGACTGAAGGCAAAGAGAGAAATAACGGAGGAATAAAAAGTGCACGAAACACCTGCATACATCAGTCTAAGGGCAATCTGTTCACGTGTTTACTGCATATACGAGTTACTACGAATTTTACAAAAAGGTATAAACAGCAAATTACTGCATAAGTGTGCAAGTCAACAGCAAGTCAAAAAATCGTTTTATTAATCACTATCCCTATCTTCCAGTTAATCACTCAACAACAAAATAAACATACTTCAGAAGTCAAATTTTGTAAGTCTTGTTTTCAGTTTATTTTTCTTGTTGTTCCTTGTTTTGAGCATAAAACTCACTCAATCTAATTACATTATGCCTAAAACAAGGCAATTTACTAATGTGGCAAAAAAAAGAAACACAAATCTGGTCTTACTTATAATTTTGCATCTCCAGTCGATATCTCTTGCTTTAAGGATGTTTCGATATTTTCACTGGAAAACAAGACAAAAACATTGATTAACCTTTCCGTGGTCTTAAAGGTCAAGTCCCTACGTTGACCCTAGAGGGTCAAATTGACCCTTTTTATGTTCAATCTCAAAAGCTTGTAATAAAGGCTCTGTTTGCTCTATCGCTCTATTGTTGGTCTTAAATCGTTTGTCTAGGTGCCAGCTAAAACCAGAAAATAAATTCTCTTTATCACCTATCACAATATTCAGATCTGAAAGGCAGGGGGAGCCCCAACTCTGCCATAGACATCCAGTGTTTTTTGAGAAGCCTCACCATAACATTGTAGAAAATGTCAAAATGTTATTATAAGAACACACACACACACACACACACACACACACACACACACAACCCACACTCACACACAACACAACTCACACACACACACACACACACACACACACACACAACACACGCACACCACTCACACAACACACAAACACACACAACAAACACACACTCACACAACACACACACACACAACACACAACCCACACTCACACACAACACAACACAACTCACACACACAACACAATTCACACACAACACACACAACCCACATACAACACACACACTCACACACAACACACCACACACTCACAACACACACAACACACACTACACACACACATACAACACACAGACACCCACAAACACACCTTAGCAAAAGATACAAATGCAGACACAAAAATGCAGTTCAGCGGGGCTTCCAAAATATACTGGATGTCTGTGGGTGGAGTCACAAACGTTGGGATGCCCCCGCTTTTCAGATCTGTATGTTGTAATAGAAAAAAAAAAAAAAAATGTTTTGTGTTTTCTGCCATCTAGTGGAATGATCTAACACTAAAAGTAGGAAGATATAGCAAACAGAACATTTATTACAAGCGTTTTCAACGTTTTTAACAAGATTTTTTAAGCTGCAGTGAGGCGTCTCCTGCCTTTAAGAACTGTATATTGGAATAGATGGTAATAGAGAAACAATTGTTTTGCTAGTGTTAGCTGACACCTGGACGAACGATTTAAGACCAAAAATAGAGAGATAGAGCAAACAGAGCCTGTAATATAAGCTTTTGAAATTGAACATAAAAAGGCCCTTAAGGACAACGTAGGGACTTTTTTTTGTTTTTGTAGCTTTGTGTATAAATACATGAAATAAACAAAAATGACATTGTCAGGTTCAGATCACCTCTGTTGTCATGAAGTTTTAGGCCAAAAACTTAAAGTTAAGTTAATGTAAATCAGTGCTAAAAATTCAAAAGGGTCAAATTGACCTATAAGACCAAGGAAGGGTTAAGAAAATGATCAGATGATCGTCAGATGTGGTCCAACAGAATTACCCATCATTTTAGCAGACTTTAAGAAGAAAACTCTTTTAAATGGTTTTAGCAAAAATCCTTGAAATAAGTCGTCATTTAAACGGTTTATTTAGTTTGAAGACGGTTATGCGGGTGTGATCACCGTCATAGTGAGCTGCAACAAGAACAAAACAACAAACATAATAAAAAAAGGTGTGCGAGAGAATTAGTATTGGTTGGTTTCCTGCCAGTATCTACTGTATATATCCATTTAAATAGCACGATTGCACCTCATTTGTACATGTACATTTTCACAGCTTTAAAGTAATGCAGAAACATGACAGGCATTTAGATCAACTGACGAGAGAGAAAACACCGGGCCAGATAGTGCTGATGCTGGAGTGCTTGTTTGTTTGGGAATTGAAGACGTAGACGCTCGAGAGCTTGTAAATCAACAGGCAAAGGGAGCGGATTGAACTGTCGGCCCCAAGCAAGGCACTTAACCTGACTACAGAGGGCGTCGTCTTCCTGTTTCTACATGTCCATAAGAACGCTTTAGTTAATTAGTGCGAGAGCCACTTTTCAAAGCCCGAAATTAACCCTAACTAACTACACGATACACTGCATGCGTCCGATTAAACAAAGAAAAGAAAATTCACTTATCTTGATTGCTCAATCCAAGTTAGAAGCTGAAGCGCCACATCGGAGACATTCACTGCACATTGTCCACACTTACAAAAAGGAGACATTGTGGAGGACAGAGGGTGTGTACATATATATAGTATATGTAGTGATACTGCGCTGCACTGTAGTGTCAGTGGTAAATAATATTTCACCCACTCAAAGCCATTTCACCATCTAAAACATCCATTTCGTCCATAGAATCTTTCAAAATACTGAATAATTACATACAGTAGGGCCATCGGTCTTTTTCCTGCATCAGTCAAACATGTCAACATATGCAAACAGATATAGTGTGGTTGAAAAATGCTGTTCCAAACACCCCGATTCAACTGAAGGGGGAGCACTTCCTATCCTGTTCATACGATGCAAATGTGTATTACGGCTGTCTGGTAAAACACATAGAGTCATTACTGATAACCTGGATTCCTCTGATGTTTTGCACACTGGAACCAGAAAAACATCAGCTTGATTCATTGGCGGATATTCGACTACTTTAAAGACCTCTTGGGCGAGCAGTAGTTCCCCTTTGTGTCAAAATCCACACTAAATACTTCTGAGGACATTCATCCGAGTTTTAGTGTTATGCTTTTTTTTTGTGGGGCAGAATGGCAAGTAAATATTGAGTATTTAATTATGAAAATATCTGCATTAAATCAGATATTGGCCATCTTGGTCAAGCACTAGAGGAGCTACACCATTATCTTGTGGTTAGTGAAGAGTGTTATGTGATTATTGAGAACATGTTGTAATGGAGACGAGACATTTGTATGAGAAATACAAGTATGTAGTGCTACGAACGTGAGAATATGAAAAAATTCATAGAAAAATCAAAACATCCAGTGCATAATCAGGTATACAGGTTATCGTTTGCGCTCGCTGTGCATATAAAGGAAGAAAGCTTATGATCCATCACTCAAAGGACAGGACACACTTCAGCACCATCAGTTACACCTCCACTGTCTTTCAGGGCATTAGTGTTGGTTTGGTAAATAAAGGTCAGGTAACAGACCAGACGGTTTCATACCCTGTTTTCTAGAGTGTTCTCGGAGGTTCTGTGCATATTAGAAGGCATTTGTAGTTTTAAACAGGAAGACGCGAGCATTCCCGCCAAAGCTCCTGAAGAGTACAGAACCCTTTTCTCAAACAACATTTGTTTTTTTCCCCACAAAACAAAAATATCATAAATATTAATAAGTAGAATTGACTCTCCAGGAAAAGAGCAGCACAAGGGGGAAAAGACAAGGCTATAATGTACAAGCACGTCTCAGTATGGAGGACAAACACAAAGTCCTTCTGGGTTGATTTAGTGCTCTGAAGGTCATTTGTACATGAGGTTTGGGTGCCACGATTCCATATGGCATAGATCGAGCAGCACGGCCCAGAACAAAGGTCTTGGTTTGGCCCGTTATGTGCCGGTGGGTCGAAATTCGCTTCAGCTCAGTTTTGGGCGTGGTGTCGGATGGTGTGGAAGATCCAGTCCATCTTGGTGGTCCATCCGCCGTGGTGAGCATCATTCATCTGCTTCATGAAATAGTCCAGGGCTTCCTGCTCGGTTTTGTCCAGCGCCAGGGTCTTGCGGATGTAAGCGATGTCGTCGAAGGACTGCAGCTCTGGCATGCCCGAGCCCAGCATCATGGAGAAGAGGTTGATGAACAGGTTGGCGTGCTGTCTGATGGCCAAGTAAGCCTTGTAGCACATCTCCTGGAACCTGCATGGGGGAGACGATGAGACGCATTCAACTCCAGCTTCATTACACTGCAGTGTGGAACATTACAATAAAACTCAATGTGTATACATAAATAACATTCAACATAAGTTACTGTGCTGTCAACATGAAACCAACATTGACACTTTTACTTTATGATACACGTCCCTGGTCTTAATTCATCAATGCTAGTTATTCTAAAGACAAATTATCTTCATAATATTTTATGAAAACGTACTAATAACTTGCTCTGCCTCTGAAATGACATCACCAATACCTCTTATATTCACACCACTGGTCAACGCTTTTTTTCACCATTCAATCAATTCCTAATTAGTAAAATCAAGTCCCGACCTACATTATTTCTCAGTGAATATCCCACATCCCATAAGATGCATTTCAGGTGATCCAATCACAAGTGGTCAGCGCTAAATAAACTGTAGCTCGGATCACAAAAACCACAAACGAATTTTCTGTAACATAAATGCAGAAGTGATGGTTATCAATGAGAAGTTCAGATTCTAAGCTTTCAAACGATACCACATATGCATGACTGTATGCATGCCTGACTGGGTCCGCAAAGTTGCAGATGTAAATACAGGAAATCCACTAAAATAACGGATAATTCCGCTCGAAATGTTGCATTTGTGCTTGGATTACATTTCAGCTGTATCTGAGAGAAACAGCGTGTTGTTTTTCACACTTTCTTTGTCTTTTCTGACTTTGTTGCAAATCAGAGACCCTCTCCTTCAGATACGGACACAAGTGGTCACAGGAGGTGCATTTAGCGACCAGGCGTAAACAGCGATGTGTCTGACCTGACCACATGTGATACGATCATCTGAGATACATCTTAATACCAGGAGTAAACGAGGACATTGTGTAAGTAAAATGGGTTGTAAACACCATTTCATGTCGACTTCAGTTGAGGAATGATTTGAGCATCCTTGTAGCCGGCTGTAATATGTTCCATCCATAGATGAATAAAAAACACCGACCACAATGAAAGAGCACACATACATTTTAAGCACTGAATGCTCACTCAAGGCCTGTCCTTCAGCTGGAGACGATTACAACACTTGCTGAGTTTTACTCACACCCAAACCAACATCCACTCCTCTGAGACACACTGATAGAGAACAAATTCTGCTTTCATGAAGCCTCTTGTATTTGAACGCCGCTCTATCTGTCCCGAAGCGGAAGTCTGGAGGAGAGGCAGGAACTTTGTCAGGTAGGAGGAAGGCTGCTGGGATGGGGGCCAGTGAGGCCCACTCTGAACGTATGAAAGCGTCTTTTGTTCAACTGAGTTTCCAATCATCTTGGACCATTAGCTGCCTGCCAATTACTAAGTTAATGTTTAAACACCCAAAGGAAGTGTTTCTTTAAAGCTCTCACAGGAAAACATCAACACCGCCCACAACAAACACACACACACCTCTCAAACTCTCTGGTTTTAGTGCACTCTTGTGTTCCTCCTTTGCTGATCACTATTAAGAAGTCTTGAGTTAAGACGAATGGCACTCGCTCTCGCTTGTAGCCAAACTTCTTCTTCTTGTGGTCCAAAAAGTGACCGAAATCTATATGAAACAGCTGCAGGAGCAAAAGCAGAAAACACAGCTGGTCAACATGAGATGAATGACTCAATAATATGAGAATAAAGCGTCAATGAAGATCAAGTTCACACCTGCCCATCGTCCTTCACCATGATGTTACTGTTGTGTCGGTCACCGATGCCCAGAATGAAGGTGGCCACACAATAGCCAGCACAGGATCGTGTGAATAAATCGATCGCCAAGTCGTACCTATAAACACAGATGATTTTATTCCAGAACTTCCACAAAATGTGTGACTTATAACATCAACAACTGCTCTACTTAACCAGTGCTTGATGATTACTTAAGTGATTTACTTTACAACGAGTGGAGAAAAAACTACTACTGATAAACCAATAATACATCGACCACTAAAGAAAAGAGCTCATTTGGAAGAAAACAATGTGCTAATGTCGCTCACATCTCGCCCTTGTTCTTGTCCTTCAGCCACTGATGCAGCGTTGAACTGTTAAACTGCAGCGCCCCCTTCAGGCCTCCTTTACACTGAATCTGCATGATGGTGTGAGAACTTCTCACCACCTCTATGAGACCCACACAGTCTCCTATAGACAGGCAGCCATATGGGAGCATTCTGGGACACAGAAAAGAGTTTTATTACAACATGATCACAAGGGAGAAAAGAGTCCGTTTCATTGATGCTTTTGAAGTACACTTATTACTGGGTGAGTTTCTCTGGAGTAACCTGCTGTTAAAGGGATAGTTCACCCAAAAAATACATTCTCTCATCATTTATTCACCCTCATGCCATCCCAGATGTGTATGACTTTCTATCTTTAGCAGAACACATTTGAAGAAAAATAGAAAAATATCTCGGCTCAGTAGGTTCTTATAATGCAAGTGGATGGTGATTCGACCATTGAAGCTCTAAAAAGAACAGACAGTCAGCAGAAACATCATCCATATGACTCCACATGTTAAACTGAGTCTCAAGATCGCTTTTGCTGCAAAAAAGATAAATAAGTAGTTAACTATAAATCATCTCTTCCGGTCAGCAGCCGTATGCGCATTCACAAGAGGGCGGAGTTCACGCGGTCTCTCGTGTGATGTATTCGCGTTGGCATGTTATGGATGTAATCTCACGTTTTTCTCTCGGTTGAGACATCCAGGATGAGCACACAAAAGCACCATTGTGAGTAAACACACAGATACAAATACAGATCTAAACCAAAACCAATGAAGCTTCTGTACAGCGTTCTTCCTGCTCAGCTGTAATTAGCGCCGCTCTTCCGGGTGTGTCGCACGTGCGTCTGTTCTCACGTGAATACGCCAACGCGATTACATCACACACACATACTGTACTGCTGCTGACCGGAAGAGATGATTTATAGTTTAAAAGTGTTGATCTTTAACACAGCAAAAGCAGTCATTTAGCTTTAGAAGACATTAGTTTAATCTGTGGAGTCGTATGGATGATGTTTCTGCTGACTGTCTGTTCTTTTTAGAGCTTCAATGGTTGAATCTCCATCCACTTGCATTATAAGAACCTACTGAGCTGAGATATTTTTCTGTTTTTCTTCAAATGTGTTCTGCTAAAGATCTGGGATGGCATGAAGGTGAGTAAATGATGAGAGAATTTTCATTTTTGGGTGAACTATCCCTTTAAAGGCCACATGAAATGTCATTTCAAGCAGTTTTATTGTATTTCAATACAATTCTGTTTTGATGTATTTGCTATTGATACTGTTCAGACGGGACATATCAAATTACTTTTTTAATCAGCAATAGGCTTTAGTTAAACAGACTAGATATTGCTAGTCAGAGGGAGGTCGTACTAGGGGTAGGAATTCCGGAATTTCCAACTTCCCACTGGGAAAAGTGCAATGGAATGCCACTTTATGTCAGACTTCCAACTTGGAAACGTAAAATATACAGTGAGACAAAGTTTCTACATTACATGATATTAAAAATTGTTTAGCGAACTTTTTCAGAGACAGGTGTTCAAAACACGGTTAATTATAAAAGTCACGTCACGCATATTCATTATCAATCATCGTTTTTATGATCGATCTTTGCGGTCACTTCTGAGTACTCGAGTACTCATGCCCATCCCAAATATTTAGCATGTATAAAACACCAAACGCAGATGAATAACTTGGAAATGATTAACCCTGTCATTATTCTTTCCACGCTGTTCTCCACCGTATCCAAACAGACCTGCGACCCACCAGCTGAGAAACACTGGATTAGACGATACAATAAAGTGGCTTTAGAAGACAATATATCGTTTTATTTTCATTTCATTGAACACAAGCATATCACTGGCCTACAGTCCACAGCAATCGCTTTTCCAATCGAGTTCATCTGTCTGACTTCCTTCTTTAAGTGATGTTCACACAGGACGTGTTCTTGCATTCCATCTGTAAACATGCATCAGACGGATGCTTTTGCCGCATCTCACTGTGACTGTGTTGCATTTCACTGTCTTTAAGCATCTTTAGCCATAAACGCCAAGTTTTTAGGGCACTGTCAAGCTACATGTAGCTTGAAACTTTAAAAAATGCATCTCGAGACCCCTGTACTCTGCTCCGTCCAGCTGTCAGTTTGTTGTCTGTGCAGCTGGAGACACAATGGTGATGGCTCATGCATTACCCATGCCAGGTTTAAACCTACAACCTTTCAGTTACAAGCCTAGACTTTTAACAACTAAACCACCCCTCATACCTCAGATCCAGCCCCTGATTTTGCCAAATGTTCTCCATTATCCTGATGATCTGAAGGGTTAGCATGTCCTGCCGCAGGTCTAAGTGAAGGGAAAAAGTGGAAAAACTCATGTCACTTTTGTTCCACATCATGCAAACTAACGGCACTCATACAAAGAGAGGATAAAAGATGATCTGACCATCTCCGTTCTTGAAGATGATCTCATTGTTCTGGAAGAGAAGTTCGGACATGATGTCAGGGTTTTCCCAGTTGAGCCACAGCGGTCTCTTGGCTGAGGACATGATCCTACAATCTTCAAGTCTGCCATGCAAACAGAAGAACAAACCAGATATCAAATGTCATTTCAAGAGCTCATGCTGGTGTGCATTTGTTGAGTGGATTGTTCCTACCATAGTGAACAATGTAATAACTACACTGTATGGGACTCACCGCAGGTTACCCAGCTGGTGGGCGGGGTTGAGTGGAGAGGTGAAATTTTGGAGGGCATCCATGTAGTCGGGTCTCCTCATCTGCTCCACCAAGAACTTCATTTGCACCTGAAAAAAAAGGAAGTCCGTCAGTCAATGATAATTCTCTTTAAATGCATCATGAAGTGCGTTTTTTAATAATTTTATTATCTTCGCTGAGGTCCTTTGATAATGTTACAAAAGTTTTTATTTATAACCAAAACAGTCACAATTTAGTAATATATGATCATTTTCCACCCTGTTTTTGGCCCTCTGTCTGAAACGCTCAGTTTTGGCCTAAGCGCCTCCTTAAAACTTCAACATAAACGCCCACTGTTATGATTGGCTAACAGCGTGCAGCCCCTCAAATACAGCAAACTCAATCGGAAGAGAATGAACCTCGACATTATAAAACAAAATTGCAGTGTTTACAGATAACACGCATCCAACACGTTGCATCTGAATATATTAACCTGTTCATCTCAAGCACAACTGTTACCACTCAGCACCATAAACTATCAAACAGTCATGACATCTGAAATATTCATGAATGAAACTGTGTTTTTAACTGCCCCATCCTTCAATAACAGTTCCTTTGCAAAGCTTGAATCCGATTTTGTCTGTTCACAAGCAATTCATGCTGACATGAGCCAAAAAAACGCACACACAGTCCAAAGAACGGTGAAATTACGCACATACATACTGTAGGCGCACTGAGGTGCACATCGCCGGAAACACACCGAAACGGTCGAAGACGTCCATCGTTCATCGTCAAAGACGTCCAATGTTTACATACACCAGCAATAAAAAAATAGCGCAGATGGGCGAAAGAACGCGTCCATGATGGGTTTGTGTTCAAAACAACAAGAGGCAGCAGCTGAATGAAAGATAATTGCTTCTCCCTTTCAGAGTTGTAACTTGACACTGCGTCTTCTAAAAGCGGCGAGATACATGACAGCGGTCAAAGAGTCCGTGTAGTTCATGTTTATGTATAAAATCATTCAAAATAGTCCAGATGGGTCCCCTTTAGGAGTGTAATGATTCATCGATCTGGATCGATGCATCGATCCAATAACCAATGATCCAATGTTATCGATACAATGCGTAAATATCGATATAGAATTTTTTTTAAGATGTACCTTTATTTAGGGGGTCTGGGTATCTCAGCGAGTATTGACGCTTACTTTGGTTACATTTGAGGGCAAAACAAATTTAATTGTGTAGAATAGGCACATAATATCAGAATATCGATCGCAGGGCCCTGAATCGAATCAAATCAAAATCGTATTGCGGCAGACTTTGAAGTATCTGCAAATATCGGATCGCAGGCGAAGAGAAACGATATAAGATCGTATCGTGATGAAACGTCCGATTTACACCCCTAGTCCCCTTTAGTGTTATGTTAGGAATAGTTAGCCACACAAGGCCTGCTCATCTGACTTGAACTGCGTGCCAGTGGGCGGGGCCAAGGATGCGATGACGCATGTTGTGGGATGTGTAAATACAAATGAGCAATGTTTCATGACGTCATTCGAAATGAGATGTTTCAGCAGGGTGGCAACTATAAATGCTCTTTTTAGACTGGGGAGGAACGTTTGAGTTCTGAAATTTACAGTGTGTTTTTATAGTACAGTTACCTCTTATATGTCTAAATATAAATGAGAATGTGATTCTCCATTTCATGACTCCTTTAAACTCAACAAGACCTTTTTTGAAAGGTGACGCACATCTCAATAAATACTTTATCCAATCCCAGTTAAATACGCACAGACAGCTGTAAGTCAGCAACACGGTGGTGAAATCAAAACACTGAAATTATGTATTTTGTGATGCCAGTTTATGTTTATCTCATTAAATGTGACATTTAAGGTAATGCCTAAATGCTTTTAAATCAGTGGGGCATCTTCTGTAAGTTTCGTGTTACATCTAACAGTCTAAAGGTTTCTTGCGTATCCAAGCAGCTACTTTCAGATGAGGTCAAAAGGTCAAAGGCTGAATTTACCTTCTGAGTCTCATCCTTCTTCTCCTGCTTGAGGATGTCTGTGAGGTTGATGAGCTTCTCCATGGCCTCCACCTGTCTGCTCAAGTGCTTCAGGTACATACCACACGCCCGGCAGTACGACTCGAGCAGCAGACCGAACCGCTGACTCACCGTTTTATTGTGCATCTCTGACCTGCAACCCCACACACTCTTCCATTTCACTTGGAACTTCAAAAATATCTCAGGCCTCAAACCATCATAGTAATTATGCCACGCTATATTTAAAACCCTGACAGAATGGAGAACGACATGGTTACTTACTTCAAATGCCAAAAGAAGAAGTGTCCAATCCTCTGGTTGGTAAGAGCTTTTTTTAGCAGAAATCGCACCAGTGGATTATCAAGATACTGCTCGTACTTCAAAACCTTTGACAAAACCCAGAAAACACAATCTAGAATTAAATTACCATAAAAATAAATGTGTAAAGCATGAGAGGGCATTTATAATTAATTAATTAATATCAATAATGGCTTTAAAGGTAAAAGTTCACCCAAAAATGAAAATTCTGTCATCATTCACACATCCTCGTGTTGTTCCAAACCTGCATGACTTTCTTTCTTCTGTGGAACAGAAATGGAGATGTTTGTCGCATCTTATGTTTCATACACAGCAAGTGAATGGAGACTGAGACTAACATTCTGCCTAACATATTTTACAGTAGACAGAAAGTCATGAGGGTGAGTAAACGATGATTTTTGGGTAGACTATACCTTTAATTGTTGCCAAAAGGAACGGCACAATATTTGAGTTCATGATGAATAAATCAGCCTCACCTGGACCAACTGAATGAGGTACTGAGAGAGTTTATCATCGGTCAGGTACTTCTCAAGACACCGAACTGCAAAGTCTCGAATCATTGGATCAGGATAGTTACAGTCCAGCAGCTCCATGGCTTGTTCTGGCTTTATTGCCGGCCAGTCTTTAAGAAGGCAATACATCTGTGCGACTTCATCGCGGGAATTCCACTTCACCGCCAGTAGGATCTTTGGCAGGATATCTGGTATGTTTACACAATACTGCCTAGAGTAGAGAAACAAATACAGTTTCATGCAAACTTTGTTGTTAGTGTCCACTGCATTTACACGAGGAGCCCTAGCGAGGGCGCTAGACTACCTGTGTCTCCAGAGGAAGTCTTTCTCCTGCTCTGTGATCTCAGAAAGCGGGTCCCTGTTGCTCAGCTGCCGAAGCTGTTCTATATCAGTCTCTGTCATGGCATGATCTCGTGCCAGTCTGCTGCTCTGTAGGTGGGTAGTTGACAAATAATATAGATATGATCTTTTTGTTTCGGCATTAAAATATTAAATATACATGTGTAAGGGAAAATGTACATTTTTTAATGCTGTCACGGGTCACAATTTCTTTTTATGTTTTTCACCATTTTAATCATCTTTGAGTTTTTTGCATTGTAACAAATGAATTATTAAAATAAAAAATATTCCACGTGATCTCTCAATTAATATGAGGTTGAAAAACTGCATGCATAATAATTCTACAAGCTTTCAGGAAATGTTTAGATGGAGGGCCCTATTTCAAGAGCACTACATCTTAAGCGCAGTGCTATGTGATGCGTCATATGTGCAAAGTCAGTGGGCATGGCCATGAAGTTGTGGTAATTTCGTGCAAGCATGCACTAAGTCCTTGTCAAGCTATATCGATATAAATGAACTAATCGACTAGTCGTCCAACAACTGACTAGTTGATTAGTGGGGTCAACTATTAATATTAATATTTTTAGTGGTGGTGGTTTTAAAGGGAGACATAATTCTTAAATTAATTGAGAGATGCAACTTCTTGGAGAGCGTTTAGCGTGATGATAGCCTTCTGTGGGAGGGATAATGTACAGTCAGCCAGTTGTCTTATTTTTCGATAACAACCAAACCGGCTGACTGTACATTATCCTGCTTATTACACGGCTACTGACCAAATAAATAAATAAATGGACATGAAACACTGATTTGAGTTGAAATTATTTTATTAGCTTACTTGTAGAAATCAAACAGTGATCCAAGAATTAGGAAAGATGACTCGCAATACGCGGATGACCGCTCTGATATGTGCTTTCACGCTAGTACTTGTGGTGTGCACCCGCAGGCATCAAAGTTCGGTTTCTTTGGATGATGTGAACAATGTTTTCCGAACTTGGGTGCACACCCGTGAATCGCAGCTGTGTCTGCTTGAAAAGGTGGTCTGGGATACGGTTCATGTGTACTTTGGTACGGCTCGCTGCTGATATGTACGCAATCGCACCAAATCGTGGAAGTTAACCATTTGTGAAGACGTATAATTTGCATCTTTTCAAGCTTGCGATGGCAATTATTGTGGTATAATACACTTCACATACCTGCTTGTGTCCATATAAATCCCCTTCAGAGAGCAGCTCACATTCTTCACATCTCTTGCAACGCATCCGTGGGCTCGCGGCAGACAAACGCTAATATTCATCACATCATTGCACAATTAATGCATCCGCGGGAGATAAGTTACAGGGGTAAACAGCTGCCGCTTGTACTCATGGTGATGACGTAATCGTATCGCAGTTCAGACCCAAATGATATGAGCATAGACCAGCAGGGGCACGGGAAGGAAACGAACTCTGGATCTGTCCCAGCAATCGAACCAAATGTGAAAGCACCCTTCATTAACGGATGTGCGGTTTTTACTCAGAAATATCAGACCGCTAGATGGCGCCATTGACCAATCAGAATAGAGTATTCCCGTGTAATAACCGTGAATAACAGTCAACATGGTACAACCTTCTGCAAGAAGTTTTGTCTCTTTAATGCTTCACGTTTAGTCATTTAAAGCACTGTTTTTAAAGCAAAGCGGCGCATCAACAACACATTCCAAGATGATCACTGTCGGGTGTTGTGGAGAGATTACAATCTTTTGCTGATTCTGTCTGACACTGCTTAAATAGTTGCAGTAAAAAAGGTTTAAACTGATTGATGTCATGAACTAGATGATGTATTCCCGCAATCTTGCATTTCTTTTGAATGTGCAGCGAGGATCGCCCTGAAACACTCCGGTTACTGAAGTGCGTCATTCTGCGTTCAGGATGTGCATAAGCGCTTTTGTGCTGCTCTGTATTGGAGCCTTTCTTATTTCTCTTACTTTTATAGTTTTAGTCTATTTATTTGTTGAATAGCCATTAGCCACCATGTTGAAGTGCTGCACTTTGCATCTGTATTTCCCTCTGAAACGCATCTGATCCGGGTAAGGTGAACATAACGGAGCCTAATTATACTTTTATGGGTTCCAACTAGTCGATTAGTTGTTCGAACAACCCACCGACTAGTTGATTATGAAAATTGGTAGTTTTGCTCAACTTTAGTACAAGCCACAAGTTTCAATTTTAATTTAAAAAAAGTGTTTAATTGTCAAATTTCTGTTGGAGTGCTACAGTATCCACAATACTGAAGCAAGATTCACCTTGGAAACAGGAATTACACAATGGAGCTTCAGGAACTGTGCAACAGGAAGTGTGTCACTATAATTAATTAAGTAGGATGCGTGTCTGTAAGATCACCTGTCCGGACTGACAGTAATTGTATCCCATCTCTCTGGATATTATCCAGTTAGCGTGATCCTCAATGGTGGCCATGTCAGGGTACTTCACAGGAGAGCTGAAATAATCAAACTCCAGCTCGAGACAAGGCGTTTCCTAGAGCAAAGAAACCACCAGAACATTATAGTACACTTATAACCTTCATCATCTATGCAGTTACAACCTTGAATTTAGTATTAATTGTCATCAGATCAGTTACTAAATGAACTAAATATATGATTGTTCTTGTTCCCCATTGTTTTGCTGTGAAATTTGTGGCAGGATAAAAGACTCCATGCTAAATAAACAGCTTTGGAACATGAGCTCATGATTAACTATGTCATGTCAGATTAGAAGACACTGAGCAATCTTATTAAAGCCACCGTGCAAACGGCTCCGCACTGAAAAAGGTCATGCAGAGAGGAAACCTTGTTAGGGTTGGAGCCTGTGACCCCAATGGGGTTGAGGAGGTCTTCCAGGCCGTGTGGTACCGGCCACAGATTCAGCGCCATCTTCCCTGCCACCAGAGTGTGCGTGTAGTCGAACAGGTTGACGTTTCCCCAGGCCAGTGGACAGTGCTCCTGAAATACATCAAATGTGCTTTTACTTCAAAAACGCCACTAAAACACTGTAAACAACCATTTTGAACAGTATGAAAATGAAAAATAATCTAGTTATCAAGTACAAGTGTTGACAGTGTTAAAGTTTAATTCATAAGCTGTCTGGCCCTTGTGTTGCGATCTATAGCAGTGGTTCTCAACTGACGTGTCATGACCCAAACATTATTCACAGGTCTGTTCTGACCTAGCTGCCCTTATTTAGAGTAATGACAGCTAAATAAACAGGCTTTACAACTTTTAGAAGGAGGTATGTTTGGAGAACAGGAAGGAAATTATTGGCATATTTATTGTTGCTGATGTCAAAGGGCATCCAATAAAACTCTACGGTCCTTTGGGGTGAATAAATCTGTCACTGGTTAAAAGCTTGTCAAATTAGACAGATGTCAACATGGACAGGTTGCGTGACATGCCCTCATACTTCACAACCAGACTGCATTAAATACAGGTTTGCTTGCATCGTTGGGCCTCTGTCTCGTTGGGCCTCTGTGATTTTTGTAATAATAATAATTTTAATGTTTGATTTTAAGGACATTGCATCTACTTTTGTATGATAAACAATAGCAGTATTGTGTTTAAAGAATAAAGAAAATGGTTTGGTTCCTGAAACAAAACCAGTTGAAAATCGCTGATCTGATGAGATGCGGACTAACTTCACAGTGAGTGGTTTTGATAGGAAGACTATGTAGGGTGCACTACAGAAAACAGAGTCGTCACCTCTTTTGCCCCCTTCCTTCCTTTCACAGAGCAGATGGACAGACACAGTCGAGCTGCCCGTGGGACATCAGGAATGTACATGTCATAGGTCAGCCACTCATTCCATCTGGATTTGAAAGAGAGAAAGAGAGAATACTGAATCAACAAATGTAGACATTTAACATGTTCTTGTATTTATATCATGTATTCTCCTTTAAATATGGTCAAGTATTTTCATGGCACCTTGGGTTTGAACACGGGACACGTTGAGTGTTTACATTGTCACACAGCTGTTCTCCTCCATGATAGATCCCTGTTCGCACATAAATCTGAAACAAGTGGTAACGACCCGTGAGTGAACATCCAATCCAGTACAGAAAGGTTTTGCAATTTTAAATAGCTACAGAAAAAGGAAAACCCAAATGGCTTATACATGCACACAGCTTCCTGTTCTTTCACAATAATTGTGAAACTTCTACAAAACACTTCCCATGCATATTCCAACTCTACAATAAACATGACTCATCAACCACTTCAACATGCAATCAATCAGAGACTATTTCAGATAAGCACCTTGTCAATGTCCCGAATATTCACATTAACGTATGTGGCGCAGAGGACACGTATCCTTAGAGTGCTGTTAATGGTCCAGAGAGATTTGGTGGAGGCCTCGCCATTCATGTAAGGCGTGGCGGTGGAGATACGGCGGGCGTAGGAGGGCATGGTGAAGTTGTCCATGGGCAGCTGGGTATAAAGACTGTCCTTGGACATAAGCATGAGGTTTGGCATGCGACCCAACATAATGCAACTCCGTATATACTGAGAAAGAGAGAGAGGGTGATTTCAGACATAATGTTCCATAATCATGGGCAGTCCAGTATGTGCTCGAAACACCAATTCAGTCTGTGATCTCATATGTGTGAAATCACACGCAGCACAGATACAGAATCGTTTGCAGTGGGATACTGAAACATGACGAGAGAAATAACACAGACGAATGTGAGATACTTCACTCTTATAGGTAGCTGAAATCATGATCAAATTAGCCAAAATATTTTTTTAAAACAAGCACAAGAGGGCATTTGTACAATTTTAAGAATGACAGGAATTTTGATTCTGTAGAAATCTGCAGGTTACTAATCAGTGTGCAGTATAGAGGCAGAAATCTCTATTGAGGAACTGAAAATAATGTTATATAGCACTGCATTCTTACACTCTTTGGCTACGTTCACACCGCAGCTGAATGTGGCCCAAATCTGATTTTTAACTCACATGTGACAGAGATCTGTTAATTGGATGACCATGTGAACAGCCACAAGTGCTTTAAATCTGACATTTACAAATCCGATCTGGGCCACTTTCATATGTGGAAATAAATCGGATACTGTATGTATCTGATCTGTTCTGATGTGCCTTCACATGTGTGAACAGCCAGGTCAGATTTAATGTGATTTTCTTTTTTTTTTACATCAATCAAACTCAACATTCATCACTTGCACACTTGATTTACCATGTAATATGCCTGTTATAGTTTAAAACCTTTAATTTCAAATCATATTTATCCTAAATTAAAGGCTTATAACTAATTTTTTAATGACATAGATTATGATAAATTCTGAGACTCATCCTAAAAACAACAGCAGACAAACTGGTTAATCCGATCGTCTGTTAGTTGTCTCGAGACATCACACAGATCACATAAACTACAACACATAGAGACTGTATCACCTAGATATCATATAGAGACTGTGTCTGTTCCCCGAACTATCAAACACAAAACTCTCACTAAATCATTTAGAAAAATATTTATTAAGGTCAAACTTGAAAAAAACAAAAATTGAAGATAATCATCATATAAAGGTAGGGCTACAAACATTAGAACTCTTTCTACCAAAGCACTAATTGTAAATGAAATTATTACAGGTCATAGTTTTGATGTGTTCTGTTTGACTGAAACCTGTCTTAAACCGGATGAATATATTAGTTTAAATGAATCTACTCCCCTAGGTTATTGTTATATAACATGAGCCTCGTCTGAAGGGTCGAGGAGGAGGTGTTGCTACAATTTACAGTGAAGTTTCTGGTGTTACTCAGAGGACAGGATATAAATTTAAGTCTTTTGAACTAATAATGCTTAATGTGACCGTCAGATATAAATAAAAGTCTATGTCATCTTTTACCCTTGCTACAGTATATAGATCACCCGGGCCATATTCTGATTTCCATGGTGAATTTGCTAATTTTCTATCAGATCTAGTAGTTACTGTAGATAGAGATTTAATTGTTGGTGACTTCAACATTCGCATAGATAATGAAAATGACACATTGGGATTAGCATTTATCGATATTCTCAACTCTCTTGGAGTCAGACAAAATGTGACAGGACCAACTCATCGCCATAATCATACGCTAGATTTAATTCTGTCATATGGAGTTGATGTTGATACTACAGAAATTCTACCGTAGACCGATGACATCTCAGATCATTACCTCGTCTCTTGTATGCTACGATCAGCTAATGTCACTCAATCTACACCACGCTATTGTTCAAGTAGAACTATTCTTTAGACCACTAAAGATAGCTTCACTAATAATCTTCCAGATTTATCTCATATACTCAGTAAGCCCCAAAGTCTAGAAGAACTTGATGTAATAACAGAAAATATAAATACAGTCTTCTCCAGCACTCTTGATAGTGTCGCCCCCCTTCGATTAAAGACAATTAAAGGAAAAGCCCCGCACTGTGGTACAATGATCACACTCATGCTCTCAAGAGAGCAGCACGGAAAATGAAGCGCAAGTGGAAGAATACAAAATTAGAGGTATTTCGCGGTGCATGGAAGGATAGTGTCTGTAGCTACAGACAGGCAATAAAAGCTGCCAGGTCAGCATATTTTAGCAAACTCATAGAAAATAACCACAACAATCCTAGTGTTTATTCAGTACTGTGGATAAACTGGTTAGGAATAAAGCATCGACAGAGCCAGATATTCCGTCACAGCACAATAATAATGACGTCATGAATTTCTTTACTGATAAAATTTAAATAATTAGAAATAAAATTGGAATTATGCAATCATCTGTCACAGTACCTCAGAAAACAGTCTCATAATTTTCCTCACAAGCAACTTCAATCCTTCGCTGTCACAGGTCATGAAGAGCTAACAAAACTTATCAAAACATCAAAAGCCACAACATGTATGTTAGATCCATTACCAACTAAGCTCTTAAAAGAGGTATTCCCTGTAATCTCAAAACCTCTTCTTAATATTATTAACTCCTCACTATCATTAGAACATGTCCCATGAAACTTTAAAATGGCAGTTATCAAACCGCTTATTAAGAAGCCACAGCTTGATCCTGGAGAATTGGCTAATTATAGACTGATTTCAAATCTCCTGTTTATGTTGAAAACACTAGAAATGTAATATCCTCACAACTATGTTCATTTCTACAGAGAAATAGTATATATATGAACAATTTCAGTCAGGATTTAGACCCCATCACAGTACAGAGACTGCACTTATCAGAGTTACTAATGACTTGCTCTTATCATCTGATCATGGCTGCATTTCTCTTCTAGTGCTTTTAGATCTTAGTGCTGCCTTCGACACCATAGATCACGACATTCTCTTGAATAGGCTGGAGAATTATGTTGGCATTAGTGGACTTGCATTAGCATGGTTTAGGTCCTATTTATCAGACCGCTACCACTTTATCTGTGTAAACGAGGAATTGTCAAATCAAACAAAAGTTAAGTATGGAGTGCCACAGGGATCAGTTTTAGGGCCTCTGCTTTTCTCCTTATATATGTTTCCCTGGGAGATATTATCAGGAATCATGGAATAAGTTTCCACTGTTATGCTGACGATACCCAACTTTATATTTCCTCGAAACCTGATGAGATTTCACAATTCTCCAAATTAGCAGAGTGTATCAATGGAATCAAAATTTCCTTCTACTCAATTCTGAGAAAACAGAGGTACTAATTATTGGACCAAAAATCTCTAAAAATAAGCCACTAAAATATTAGTTGACTCTCGATGGATGTACTGTTACATCGTCTTCAACAGCGAAGAATTTAGTTGTTATATTTGATACCAATCTGTACTTTGAAAATCAAATTTCCAGTGTTTGTAGAACAGCATTCTTCCACCTCAGAAATATTGCTAAATTACGACACATGCTCTCTGTTGCCGATGCCGAAAAACTAATTCATGCGTTCATGACCTCAAGATTAGATTATTGTAATGCATTACTGGGAGGATGTCCAGCAAGATCAATAAACTTCAATTGGTTCAAAATGCAGCTGCCGGAGTGCTGACGAGAACCAAGAAATATGATCATATTAGCCCCATTTTATCATCGATACATTGGCTTCCTGTTAAATTTCATATTAATTTTAAAATACTGTTAACTACATACAAAGCTTTGAATGGTCTAGCTCCACAGTACTTAAGTGACCTTCTGACACGCTATATTCCATCACGCTCATTACGATCGCAAAATTCTGGCCTGTTAATAGTTCCTAGAATATCAAAATCCACAAAAGGAAGTAGATCCTTTTCCTATTTTGCTCCTACACTATGGAATAGTCTCCCTAACACTGTTTGGGATGCAGACACACTCACTCAGTTTAAGTCAAGACTACTCGCTATATTTTTGTCTGTGAGTAAAACAAATATGCTGGTTGTATTCTACTCTTTGAGAGATTTCCAACAACATATGACACATGGCTATTTAATCAATTTGATGTTTTTACTGATTGCAATAATATGTACAGTGCAACATTTTTAATAAATTATCAAAAGGGAACACTTCTGATTTATCTGCAAATTTCAAAGCACTTGTTCAGTTTTGGTCATGATGTCTACATGCATTGGAAAGTAGAGCTTCTAAACTTTCAAACGATACCTATTTTGTGTTGGAATGTAGGTAATATTTTGACAATATTTTTTCTCACGGGCTTAAAGGGTTAATGAATTAAGTTTCTTTTTTTAAAAAAGAAAATAATTATAGACTACAACAATTGGGATCAGCGGTTCGTTTGAATTTCGCATAGTAAATTATGCACATGGAAACATGCAGAGGTAACATGGCTCTTTGCTCATATCACTCGTGCAGAAAACACGATATCTCAAACTGTATCAAAGCACGAAGGCAAAACACGAATTTCAATGGAAATCTGAAATAATTACAGATAACTTACCTTACACATGTAATGCCGTTTTTCCTACTGTCCTTCAATTTTATGATGTCTCACTCATAATACATTCTTGAGCTTCAATGGAAATTTAATTCCACCAAACCACTGCAAAGGACTTTAAAATAACTGTATCCATCTGGTCTTCCATCACTTGTGGATATTTTATTAGATATACATTAAATGTCCTATTTTGGATATAAAAAACTGCTAATAACAATTTTTATAAGTTAATTCATTATACAAATTAAAACAATGAGCATGTCTGGGTTTCTTATACGCATGCAGGTCAGTCAATGAGCATTGGCTATTCAGATTCAGTGTCTCATTTGGGGTACATTTAAAATGTCGTGTGAACAACCTTACAAAAGAAAAATCAGATTTGGGCCACATTCAGCTGCAGTGTGAATGTTGCCAAAGATTGCTACTTCAGTGAGGCCAAAAGAGAGCAGATACCTTGTACTGACTGATGGGGTACTTTTCCAGAAGATACTCGTCACAACCACAGACCTTCAGGATGTACTTGCCCTGATACTCCTGTACGCACATCTTCAGCTGCTCGGCTGACAGCAGCATGCTCCGGGTCTTCTTCCTGATGGCTTCAGCGATCACCTGCTCAGGTACACAATCATGATTGATCTTCAGCGTGTACTTCTGCTTGTCATTGTTTGGAGAGACGATCACCCAGATAACCACGATGATTTGACCTAGCACACACAGAGAAGTCTTGAGCGCTAACAGAAACAGCACTATTCGACTCCTTCAGGAATGTAGCATGAAAGAACAAACAGTTAACCCTGTGTTTGTGATACACAGAAAGACTAGACATTGAATGGTTCCCAATGAAGTTATCAAGCAGTCCCTCTGCAAGAATTATTGCACTATTGCAATTATTGCATTTATTGCGGTATCTTGCAATTTTTTATAATTTCCGCAAATTTTCCACAAAAAATTTAAATATGAGGGAATCCCATTGCTTTCCTCCATGTTTGACAGCAGGAAATATCTAAATGCACAGCTGCTATTGTATCATCTCCATAGTAACAGTGTAAGCGTCTCTGCCTCGTCTCCTCCACGCTATGCGTTCACTATCAAAAGTCTTGTCTAAACTTTCATGGGACTGCACACATACATCACAGCTAGTGTTTAGTCTTCACCTTGAGTGCTGCGAATGAGACACAAAACCTGCGTTTATACACAGAATCCCTAACATACACTTAAAATCCCCATTAGTTGTGGAGTAAAATGTGATTAGAATTTGAAGTGCTTAATACAGTAGGCTACGAATCTGAAAATGTCAATTTATGCTGAACACTTATATGCTGAAAACAAGTGTTTTTTTACTGATATAAAAAGTCACTTCTACATACAGTATATTTCAAAATATGACAAAAATGGCCATTTTCATATATGTAACATATTCTTTTGAAGCCCTTGTGGAATTTAAATGTGTACATAAATGCTCAAATATATGAACTCTAATTAGGGGACAGGCACTGAAAGTGCGTAGGCACCTATTGTAAATGGTTAGTGTTCTTATTATTATTCTTCTGCCATGGGAGTCTATGGCAGCCCATAGAACCGTTCACAGGAAAGTTATGAAATTTTGCACACAACTAGAGGAGTCTGTAACTTAAACCCTTTAGCGCCACCAACAGGTCAGATTTTCACTCATGTTTATGCTAATAACTTTTGAACTGAAAGTCCTAGAGACATAATTCTTCACATTTTTTTCCCCGATTCCTGAGCTCACTCCAAGTCGAATGCATACCTTGGTTTCAATTTCCACCTGACAAAGTTTTCCGGCATTTTGAATTTTACGGAAACAGGTTTTTTCGCTACTCCTCGTACAATTTTTGGTCTGATTTCCACCAAAATTGTTTTAAAGCTATCATGAGACAGAGCTACACAAAAGTTATCACTTTTTTTTCTTGATGTTTGAAATAGTTCCTGAGAAATGGCTTCACGAAGTTGACGGCGAGCACGCCAAAATGGACTTCATGCTGTATCTCCGCAACACTTTGATAGATTGTGACAAAACTTGGTATGTGTCATTGCCATCATGCCTTGAAGTCACCTGCAGTGTTTCGCCACACTGCCCCCTACTAGTCAGGAGATAGCAAAAAATCTGGTCTCTTTAGATTCAGTGAAACATTCAGAGTCAAACGATACCCAATTTTCCCATGTCAGCCAATTTGGGCGTCGGCCATTTGCTGTATTTTATGAACGCATTGGCATATCGTTACGAAACTTTGTATGTGTCATCAGGACCATGCCCTGAAGGTGCCTGAGAAGTTTGGGTCCTGTGCCACCTAGCGGTGGAAAAAGGATTTTTTTTTTTTACTTTGTGAGCTTATAACTTTTAGTGGCATTGGTATAACTCTTAAGTGAAATGAGATATTTTCGCCAAACTTGACACACTTATATAAGTGCTCAGCCTGAGAACACACAGAAAAAGTTTGGGTTTGGCCATTTGGTGGCGCTATAAGTTTCATATCTTTTTTTCAGCCTACTAAAATAGGATCTAAATTCCATATTTCATTTCCATGTATTTATAAATTTGGTTAGTAGCTGTGTAAGCGGGATAATATACAGTCGGCTTGTCATTTTCGCAAAATATTATTATTTCACCCTTTTGTGGATTATTCTGCGATAATGACCAGCAGTCTGTACATCATCCCTTACATAAAGTACATCAGTAACGCAGAACCAGAAGTTTTCCCACCTAGAAAAGCAAACCTCAAAAGGATGATTGAGATAACTTTACAGCTCAAATAACAAGGATATTTTACTGAAGAATTCATGCAAGTACTTGACAGCCACAGGTGTTGTTCATAGACATGCAGTTGAAGACAACCCGGAATAAAGAACTTAAAATTACCTTTGTCTAATTTGCCATATATGTGCTTTGGAAGCTCCGGTGAGGACTCTACGTTAGGAGGATAAACGTATAGCGCTCGACTGTGTGACCCGCTGGCATCTCGCAGTTCTACAGAGTCTTTGCAGACATTAAGAATATTTCTCCTGAAGTCTTGCACCTCAGGATCCTTCACTAGATCAAACTCACACACCGGCATTCCAATGGCAAAACCTGAAACACATTAGAGATCATTTAAATACAAGATCAAATAAAAAGAGATAAAACTGTTGATCAAATGAGCTGCTTTCTCAATAAACAAAAAGCAGGCATTGTTTGAGGTCCTACCGATTTCTCTATTGAGGATTTTCTCCTCTCTGTTTCCTACAGGCTCAATGACCTTCAGGAAGGGCTGGAATAACCGAAGATCGCAAAGTCTCCTTGTTTCATCGTAGAACTCCTCACGCTCCGCCTCTTGAGTTACGCTGACGAAAATATAGGAGGTCTCCTCCTGCAGCAGGTGGTGGAGAGGGCACTTCCTCGCCTCCTTAAACAGTTCATGTTTGATTGTGACAAGCGTGGCCTCCCGGAGGCACTCCAGCGTCAGGATGATGCCATTGGGCAGCAAACAGTCCACCTGAATTCTGGGGGGCATCAAATGTATGCCCCATAGTTCTCCCGAGGATGGCCTTGGAGGCATGGTTTGTAGTCCTCACAATCTTTAATACTGAAAAAAAATCACCAACCTCTTTCACTCCTGAGGAGAAAGATGATAAATAAAGTGGGTTTTGGCAACATGTCTGACAATTTGTTTCTCAATATCAGTAAAATCAGTGGATGAGACACCTAACAGACATCTCTGGCCAACAGATAAACAAAAAATGCATGTGCTACAACAAACAATTAATTCCTAAGAGAAAAACAAGAACAAATAAACAAACATAATAAATCTGGATGTATTGACAGTGATTAGCGCTGTATCCAAGTTACATAAAGTGACATAAGTTAAAAGGTTGTTACTCGTAATATTACTATGTACAGTATATCCTCCACATGTGTGGACATTACGTTTTGGCTTCGCTATAGGCTATGCATAATTTAATTTCATTTAAACCTACTGATCTCAGTTCAGGAGACTCTGTGCTGTCAGTAAAGGGTTAAACTTTTGAGTCATGTGACAAAACAACATGGCACCGATCTCAGCGGAGTTTGTCTTTGGGAGTAACACCAACAAAACTACATCTGGTAAGAAACCTAATTAAGTTTTTACACTGAAACCTGTTTGAGTCAAAAGAGTAGAGTCTCTAGTTTCATTCAATATGCCATTTGTAAAATATGAGCGATTTAACATGAAACGCCACGCTGTTAAACACAATGACCACGTACGTGGACTGTATGCTCAGTTTCAGTTAAAATATCCCATATTCACTGTGTATTATCACATTGAGAATCAATGAGTTCATCTAAAAGCTGAAAATGTTGCTTTCAGAGGCTTTATATGGAGTTAGGATGAACATAAGGTGCATTTCAAACTGTTCTGAGACCAGTGCAGACAGACAGACAGCACACTGGATGTTTTTTGTTTTTGGCACCATTCTGAGTAAATTCTAGAGACTGTTGTGTGTGAAAATCCCAGAAATACTCAAACCAGCCCATCTGACACCAACAATCATCCATGCGATTATCTAATCAGCCAATCGTGTGGCAGCAGTGCATAAAATCATGCAGATACGGGTCAGGAGCTTCAGTTAATATTCACATCAACCATCAGAATGGGGAAAAATGTGATCTCAGTAATTTGGAGCGTGGCATGATTGTTGGTTTAACATAATAAAAAAATCTGACTTTCTGTAGCTTGGTATTATTTAAAATTTCACAACTTGGTCCCATTATCCACATATGTGGACATCAATTATTAGGAAAACTACATTTTTTTCTTCCATGTTTATTATGTGCTGCTAGTTACAAATCAAAAAGTGAAATGAAAAATGCACACAGCGGTCACGCTCGGGACTCAGGAGGATAGTTATATTAAACATTTAAATGAACACTTATGAACATTATATTTACTCCCTGAAATTTGTTTTTTTTAAATATTTGAAAAGGGAAAACAAGCATTTTCCATAGACAAGACTGTTGATAAATTTTGGAATCAACACTAGGTAGAACTGACACAGTTCTTGGCCTATAATCTCATATCAGCCAGTAATTGGCTCAGCCCATATATCTGTCCTTCACTGCTACTAAACCACGGTTGTGTGCCTATACAGTAATTTACTGTGGACACAACACTGAAATCAGTCTTGATAACAAAACATGCTGTCATACAAATTCTTACAGGAAGTGAAGTACTATCCTGACATCTGAGTCACTGAGCAATGACAGGAATGTTTCACTGTGACAGTGGTGAGTTATTTCCAAAAACATTTGGCATATCAAACCGAAGTGGAAGAGTTTTTCCCCCGCTAACATCCACCACCAACACAGCCTGACAGACACCCATGAATATCATGTGTAAGCTCAAAGAAATTCACTTATAACAAACAATATGTCTCATCACATTAAATCACACGTGAAATCATTGAAGCCAGATCTTTTGTCTTCACTATTCTCAGACACAGTTTTGCTGGTTTAATCATGTAAACACAATGCAAATGTTTATTACAGAGCTTTGCAAACCATTGGTAACGTCAGTTCTAATCACTCCACTCTTGAACACTTTTAATCCAACATTATCCGTTTAATATTTATTATATGACAATATGTTCAATAAGCATTGCATACATCAGATGCACACCATTCTGTTTGCACTTGAATACATATTTACATAAGCAGACAAATACCCCCATAAAGCTTACCTGTAACCGATGCTAGGGCCACTTCATAATTCAAAAGTAAATGTCCATCATAATTCAGCTGCTTTGTAACTTCTCTTCACAGGTCCACTGAATTATACTGAAACAACCACA
>NC_059378.1:207500-282500 GCF_019703515.2 Myxocyprinus asiaticus | reverse complement strand
GCCTTAGTGAGGGAGGTGACCAAGAACCTGATGGTCACTGTGACAGAGCTCCAGCGTTTCTCTGTGGAGAGAGGAGAACCTTCCAGAAGAACAACCATCTCTGCAGCACTCCACCAATCAGGCCTGTATGGTAGAGTGGCCAGACGGAAGCCACTCCTCAGTAAAAGGCACATGACAGCCCACCTGGAGTTTGCCAAAAGGCACCTGAAGGACTCTCAGACCATGAGAAACAAAGATTGAACTCTTTGGCCTGAATGGCAAGCGTCATGTCTGGAGGAAACCAGGCACCGCTCATCACCTGGCCAATACCATCCCTACAGTGAAGCATGGTGGTGGCAGCATCAAGCTGTGGGGATGTTTTTCAGCAGCAGGAACTGGGAGACTAGTCAGGATCGAGGGAAAGATGAATGCAGCAATGTACAGAGACATCCTTGATGAAAACCTGCTCCAGAGCGCTCTGGACCTCAGACTGGGGCGAAGGTTCATCTTCCATCAGGACAACGACCCTAAGCACACAGCCAAGATAACAAAGGAGTGGCTCCGGGACAACTCTGTGAATGTCCTTGAGTGGCCCAGCCAGAGCCCAGACTTGAACCCGATTGAACATCTCTGGAGAGATCTGAAAATGGCTGTGCACCGATGCTCCCCATCCAACCTGATGGAGCTTGAGAGGTCCTGCAAAGAAGAATGGGAGAAACTGCCCAAAAATAGGTGTGCCAAGCTTGTAGCATCATACTCAAAAAGACTTGAGGCTGTAATTGGTGCCAAAGGTGCTTCAACAAAGTATTGAGCAAAGGCTGTGAATACTTATGTACATGTGATTTATTTATTTATTTATTTTTTTAATTTTTATTTTTTTAAAAATAAACTTCTTTCACATTGTCATTATGGGGTATTGTTTGTAGAATTTTGAGGAAAATAATGAATTGAATCCATTTTGGAATAAGGCTGTAACATAATAAAATCTGGAAAAAGTGAAGCGCTGTGAATACTTTCCAGATGCACTGGTATGTGGAGATTTAAATGCAAGCACTGGGAGGGAAATTGATTATGTAAATATTGTCAATAACGGTCACATTCTTGGTGACACCATGTTTCAGTCCACATCAATTATCACACCAAGAAACAGTTCTGACGGTTTAGTGAACACAAATGTTAAAGCTATGTAAAGGTTTGGGGCTGTACATCATTAATGGCAGAATCGGGGGAGATTCTTTTGGTAGATTCACGTATTGATACAGATCATGAGACAGTGTGGTCGATTATTCAATAACAGATATTGATCCAAACTTTATTAATGCTTTTACAGACAGACCTCAACTCCTCATTTCTTTTTTTTTTTTTTAACAATAATTTTTTTTATTTTTATTATTGATTCATCTATTAAATAAAGAACAGCAAAACATATACATACAGAATCAATATTTAACCCTCACTATCCCCCCCTCCCAATCCCCAACCCGACCCCCAACAACACCCCAGTGGTCACATAATTATAGACACACAAAAAAACAAAACAAAATATATATATATATATATATATATATATATACTAATCACACACATCCACTACATCTCTCTCTCTCTCCGCTGTCCCTCCCCGAGAGCCCTCCAAAAAAGCCAGATATTTGCCCCATTTCTCCACAAACGGGTCTAGACTCCCCAGTTTTCTGGATACCCCCTCCTCAAAAGCTGCCACGCTGGCCATCTCTGAACACCACTCATGAAATGGGGGCGTTCCAGCCGACTTCCAACTCCTTAAAATAATCTCTCTGGCAATCATAATACTAGTTAGCACCCAGTTTTTCATGTGCTTCTTCTCCAAATTAATGACTGCCCCATCTCCCAAAATACAGAGTCTGAGGCAAAATAAAATCTGACAGGCCAAAACCTTGCAAATAAAACTCTGAATCTTCAACCAAAATTCTTGAATCTTAACACATCCCCAAAAAACATGGGTTGTGTCTCCATCTTCTGATTGGCATCGCCAGCAGGTGGGTGTGTCTTTACAACCGAGTCTATACAATCTAGAGGGGGTCCAATAGAATCGATGTAAAATCTTGAATTGCATAAGGTGCACCCTTGCATCTCTAGATACAGACTTGACGTTTTTTAGAATCCTAGTCCACACTCCCTCCTCCAATACCACGTTTAAATCGTTCTCCAATAATCTCTTGATAGAAGTTGAAGCTCCGTCCCCCAGACTCTGAATTAACAGGGAGTAATACACTGATGCATCATGACCTTTTCCAAAAGCAGTAATCACCCCTCCCAAAGTATCTGCCGCTTTAGGGGGGTGTATACTACTCCTAAAAATAGTACAGAGCAGGTGGCGCAGCAGTAAATACCTAAAGAACTGAGATCTGGGAATCCCAAAATGTTTAACCATATTTTCAAAGGATCTCAACACTCCACTCTCATATAGGTCACCAAGTGTAGTAATCCCCCTCACGATCCACTCTGACCAGCACAAATGGGACTTATTAATGTATAATTTGGGGTTCAGCCATATGCTCGAGGCAACATTTAAATAAATATCAGAATTAAACACTCTGGACACTTTTGTCCATACTGAGTGTAAATGTGAGGTAAAGGGGTGTAACTTAACTTCTCTGGCTAGTTTAATCGAAAGGCTTTGTAATGGCGAAATAGAGGCAAGAACTTCCTGTTCAATACAAAACCAGGGAGGAGCTCTCTCAGGTGGAAGTGACCAATGAGCCAAATGTCTAAGACCGAATGCATAATAATAAAACAAAATCTTGGGTAGGCCTAGCCCTCCTTTGTCAATCGGCCTATGTAACTTATTGAAATTTAACCTGGGACGTTTACCATTCCAAATAAAAGACTTCGCTATGCTATCAAATTGCTTGAAATAAGAGCGGGGGACATCTACAGGGAGAGATCATAACAGGTAGTTGAACTCCTCATTTCTGATCACTGTCAAACAGTGCTTTACTTGAAACAACCATGTGAAAAGACCAACAATCCTTCCTTAGAAACCCAATCTCAAACCAATCCAACCTTGAACAATTCAAAGAAAACATGAACAATTCTATTATATTAAAACTGCTGGATGATGTTATGTCCACTGATTTCACCCCAGATATTAATGGAATACATTTAGCAACAAACAACCGTAATCATACATTTGAAACACTGGCTTCTTTATCTAACATTAAAAAACAAAACAAATATAAAACAATTCAACACAAAATAAAACAGTTGTGTGGTTTGATAATGAATGTAAATGTTTCAGAAAAAAAACACATAATGAATCAGTCAGTAAGACAATAAGAGTTTCTTACTCAAACTCTCTGAGGAATAACAAAAGACTTATATGCCACAAAAGACAAACCAAAAGTGATTAAATTAATGAATCAATACACCAAAACACATTTTGGAATCTCTATAAGAAATGTGAAACCCCCAAATCAGAAATGTCACTTCAAAGCGGCTCAATCTGGAAATCTTCAAAAATCTTCAGCAAAACATTGAACCCACAGACCTCAACCAGCCTCAAAGAAAAATAAAGCAAAAACTAGAAGATTTAAACAATTAAAAATGATCAAAATCCATGGGATACCTTTATAACAATGTCAGAAATAATAGAGCAAATTAAAGATGTTAAATTAAAGAAAGCATGTGGACAACGAAATGCTGAAACTCAGCAGCCCAAAATAATCAAAGCTTTAGTCACAATATTCAATCTGGTATTATTGGTCTGGTATCTTCCCTGAGATCTGGTCTGAAGGACTGATCACCCCTATATTTAAAAAAGGAGATCAATTTGTCCCCAATAATGACCATGGCATTTGTGTGGGCAGTGCCTTAGGGAAGTTATTCTGCAGTATAATAAATACACGTATAGTCACATTCATTTCAAAACACAACATCCTAAATAAATTACCAAAGCAGAGCACATCCGACCACATTTATTCTCTTCATACTCTAATTAACAAAAACATCAAAGACAAACATAGAAAAATATTTGCATGTTTTATAGATTTAAAAAAAGCATTCGACTCAGTTTGGCACGATGGTTTATTTTACAAACTTCTTAACATTGGTATTGGTGGAAAAACATTTGATATTATACAATCCCTGTACACAAACAGTAAATGTGCATCAAAATGAGAAATCACAGAACAGTATTCTTCCAGTGGGGATGTGGAGTGAGACAGGGATGCAGTCTGACTCTATTTAACATATATATAAATGATTTTGCAGCAGTATCTCTGGCCTCACTCTACATGACACTGAGGTCAAATGTCAGCTGTATGCAGATGATTTAGTGCTGATGTCTCCCACAGCAGAGACTGTCAGGAGTGGGACCCTTACAGTCAACCTGGACTAAACCAGAGTCATGGTGTTCCAGAAGAAGGCCAGATCTCAGCTATAGAGGAGAGGTCCTACAGCACCAGTTACATTTATCTGGGCATTGAGATCGGTGCATCTGGGGGTTTCAGTCTGGCTGGAAAAGCACTGAGTGAAAAGGCTCGGAGGACATGCAATTAAATCACGATTCCACCAAATGAAATGACCAATTAAAACATGGATTAAATTATACAGCTCAGTCATTAAAGCAATTCTATTATATGGATGTGAAATTTGGGGACCGATCTTAAATTTTCAAAATTGGGATAAAACTGCAGTAGAATAAATTCAGTTGGAATTTGCAAAGAATATTTAGGGGGAACATAGAGGAACATCCAGTACCGGCTGCAGGACTGAATTAATCATATATCCCCTAAACATTGAAATACAGAAGAGATCTGTTCAATTATCACCTCCATCAGTCTGATCCTAAGTCTATAAAATATAAAGAGATCCCACCAGTGTCTCATCCTCTAAATACACTGACTCTTAAACGAATGAAACTCAACCTGTCATTGACTCAGGTACAACTCTAAAATCATTATTCAAGACACTGAGAAAAATCTAAAAGAGACTCATGATAAAACATTACAAACTCAATCTGACCTCCAAAACAAACTCCAATGTTATTCTAAATAGAACCACAGAATTGGCAAACTACTTATCAATGAAACAATTTAAAGCGAGAAAACTCCTCTCAAAATACAGATGAAGTGATCATGATGTAGAAATAGAGAGGAAGACATAAGAAAGACACGAGAGAGAGCCAAGATTATGCAGACACTGAGACCTAAAGCAAACAGAGGATGAGAAACAGTGAATCCATCATTCCTTATACTCAGTGAGTATATACAGTATTTATATATATATATATATATATATATATATATATACAGCACAGCCGCACTAGCTGCTAAATATGTGTCTGCCATTCATACTGTTAGACATGAATAATTCACTGGATACACTTCATATTGGATATATTCTCCTATTCTCTTTATATATGTCTTTTTATTCTATTTAATCTTTTTTTAAATGACTACTAATTGTTGTATTTATTATTGTATTATTATCTTATTTAAAATAGTTTGTATTTACATAACCTTAAAATGCTTTGGCAATATTATACTCCTATTGTCATGCCAATAAAGCTGAACTGAATTGAGAGAACCTAACCCTAACCATAACCCTAAACTCATAAACTGTATAGACATACATATTTAATAAAGATAATAAGTGTTTTGTTTCCCATGTTTATATCACTGCTGCAACCCCACAAATATGTTTATATTTTATATACACCAGTATGAATTACAATTTAATTGCCATAGTAATAATTAACTAGACATTTTTATTAATGATAATAGGCTTAGAAAAATGATCTCTGTTTATATTTTCTGAAGTTTAGGTAGTTTGGATTTGTTTATATTCGGCTCGCGCATCATTCAGACTCTCAAGTCGATGGATTATGGACTGTACCAACTCGGCCGAAGGAGACGCCAATTGCGATTGCACATTCTTTCGGACTAGTTTTGGCATATTTATAAGAAATATTATTTTACCACGTATGCAGTACACATAGGTAAATGTCACTCTATCTCGTGTATGGACCGTTTGATGTGTTTCTGAGTGTTTAAACCCGTGTGTGACTGAACACACCCCTCTGTTGGACGCTCGAAACATGCGGTGAGCGTCTGGCTGGAAGAAGTTGTGCAGAGAGCTGGAAGGATGCGGGGAAGATGGCGATGAATGTGAAGAACAGAGATGCGTTTTATTCAAATGCTGACTATTGCAATATCTACAGCTCTCAGCCTGTAAACTATGGAGATTTCAGCCATTATTTCCCTCGGATGACAGGTAAGATAAGACGTGTTTTCTAAATGGTTAGTGCATTTTAACTGATGCACTGCATAAAATTGGCTTTTCCTTCAGTGCAATGCATTAAAATGTAGGATTTCTGATTATTAAATTATTTTAAATTATTACTATTATTAAAATAATGGTGATTTTTTGTTTTTTTAAATGAGAGTCCGTGATGCCAGCCTAACAGTAACCACTGACAGATTGATATTTGCTTTCCTGTCTGCATTTATTCAAGAGATCATGACATGAAATGTTAATGGCACACTGCATAGATAGTTTAAGATCAATGCATCACTATACACTAACTGTTAAACATATCTAAACCTCATGAAATCTCCTTGAGGTGCTTCAGGTACGCCTTTTCAATGCCTCCTTTTTCCTGTTATGTGGTGAGATGGTTCCTCAAGCTCTGCATGGATATGATTTTATTGCATTAGATCATTTAAAAGTAATCATGCATGCAAACTTTTTCAATATGTCCTTTTTGCATGGAGAGTGGAGTTGATTTCTTATGAGATAAAAGATAAGAACTCATGCAGAATAGAGGCAGGTTGAATGGGGTATCTGATAGTAGTTCCTGGTCATGTTCTTTGGCGTTCCTACAGTAGGCACAGGAATACATGAGTCTAGATTCCAGATGAAACCAATGACCAGTTTTATCTGTAGTGATGACATGGAGTTAAGTGCAATATCAGTGATGATTCTTGACCTTTTATAACTAACCAGCTCTAAACTTCTCAGCAGTATAACAGTAAGAGCCCACAACTTCACCATCTGCAGTCATGTGTTTGGTTGATCCCCCTTGGCTGTTCATTCATGTAATGTCTAATTGACCTGGCAGATACAGAAATGCACAAATTTTGTTATTTATTGCATTTACATATTGCAAATTATTATTATTATTATTTGCTCCCGGCTGATGACCCCACAGCTGGGCTGAAGGCACTGGTGGAGGTGTGGCAGGCAGTAATGCCTGGCAGGTTATTACAGCCACCTGTGCATCTGTTTAGTTCTCTGGGAAACCAGTGACTACTGTGAATAGGGCAGTTGGAGTCCAGGGAAGACTGGAGGATGGTCAGGATAGACTGGCTGACAGCAGGAATATCTGCACAGGGGTGGGTAGGCTAGTTACCTTACCCAGAAGTCCATACACAGGGGACACCATTACCAACCATGAGCACAATTAAAGGAAAACAGCCCAGTGGTCCTCCGAGAGGTGGAATTGAAAATGGACCAATTAGGACAGACAATATGGACACAACTGGAATGGCCATGGATAATGAGCAAAGGATCTTTAGAAGATGCAGTTGCAGGTGGATGAGGGCAACAGCTTACAAAGACCTGCGGATTCATCAAGGAAGTATGAAGTGTGGCGGGAGCAGCCTGACACAAACCTGCAGTGCAGCAGCAGGTCAGACAAGGAGGATACAGAGCCCAGTTGTGCACCAGAGCACTGTTGTGGAGGGGCATCAAGAAGACTAGTGCTCCACCTTGGAGAATGCCCTTACTGGAAGGGTGGAGGACAAGCTTAATATGTTTAGCGATATTGTGTACAAAGAATGCATAGGTAGATTTGGTGAAAAAGTAGTAAGGAAGAGTGGTACCAGGGTGATGGGTCGGAGAGAGAAGGAGATACTTCAGCTTTTGAAAGAGCAGAGGCAGCAGGAGGAAGGCAGAGGAGCAGGAGAAGGAGGGCTTGAAGGTATTGTGGGATGGCATAAGGACTAGATTAGCAGTCTTGAGGAGGGCAGAGAAAATCCAACAGCGGAGAAGGAAGAGGGAGCATGAAAGGGCGAAATTCATCAACAATCCTTTTAAGTTAGCCAGGATCCTGCTGGAAGAAAAGAGGAGTGGGAAGCTGGTGATGGCAAAAGAGGAACTAGAAGACCACATGGATAATGATAAGGAAAGTATGGACAAGGATAAGGAAAGCACAGGGCCCAGATGGCATTTCACCTGCATGTCTTAGATCTTGTGCTAACCAGCTGGCCCCCATCTTCACACAGATCTTCAATAGATCACTGGAGCAGTGTGAAGTCCCATGTTTCTTCAAACATTCCACTATCATCCCCATCCCAAAGAAACCAAAAATCACAGGACTTAATGACTACAGACCCGTCGCCCTGACGTCTGTGGTCATGAAATCATTTGAGAGACTGGTGTTGGCCCACCTGAAGAACATCACTGGACCCTTTCTAGATCCCCTTCAATTTGCTTATCGAGCAAACAGGTCTGTAGATGATGCAGTCAACATGGGATTGCATCATATCCTGCAACATCTGGGCAGACCAGGGACATATGCAAGGATCCTTTTTGTGGACTTCAGTTCAGCTTTCAACACCATCATCCCAGCTATACTTCAGAATAAATTACACCAACTCTCTGTTCCCATGTCTATCTGTCAGTGGATCACCAGCTTTCTGACAGACGGGCAGCAGCTAGTGAGACAGGGGAAATTCACTTCCAGCACCTGTACAATCAGCACTGGTGCCCCCCAGGGATGTGTGCTCTCCCCACTACTCTTCTCCCTCTACACCAACGACTGCATCACCAAGGACCCCTCTGTCAAGCTCCTGAAGTTTGCAGTTGACACCACTGTCATCGGCCTCATCCGAGATGATGATGAGTCTGCATACAGAAGGGAGGTTGAACAGCTGTCTGTCTGGTGCAGTCAAAACAACCTTGAGCTGAACACACTCAAAATGGTGGAGATGATTGTGGACTTGTGAACACCCCAACACTGACCCCCCTCACCATTCTAAACAGTACTGTGGCAGCAGTGGAGTCATTCAGGTTCCTGGGCACTACCATCTCACAGGACCAGAAGTGGGAGACACACATTGACTCAGTGAAAAAGGCCCAGCAGAGGTTGTACTTCCTTCACCAGTTGAGGAAATTCAACCTGCCACAGGCGCTGCTGTTACAGTTCTACTCAGCAGTCATTGAGTCTGTCCTCTGCACTTCAGTAACTGTCTGGTTTGGTTCAGCCACGAAATCAGACATCAGAAGACTACAAAGGACAGTTTGGACTGCAGAGAGGATTATTGGTTGCCCCCTGCCCCCCCTTCAAGAACTATACACTTCCAGAGTGAGGAAAAGGGCTGGAAAAATCACTCTGGACCCCACTCACCCTGCCCACTACCTTTTTGAACTGTTGCCTTCTGGCCGACGCTTCAGAGCTCTGAGCACCAGAACCGTCAGGCACAGGAACAGTTTTTTCCCTCAGGCTATCCATCTCATGAACAGGTAAATTGCCCCATTGAGCAATAACTATGTGCAATACACAGTTTAGTCTTTCTTATATTTATCCAACACATCCAACCTCTTCTGCCATTTCATTCCTCTGAAAAAAAAAACAAAAAAAAACATTTGCACTGTACATAACAGATTTGTATTTACACTGTACATAACAGATTGTATTAGATTTGCACTACCCATGTGTATGTGTGTATGTATGTATGTGTGTGTCTGTATGTATGTGTATAATTATTTTTTATTTTTTATTTGTTTTATTATTATCTATGTCTTGCTGCTGTTTTTGTATTGTTTTTGTATTGTTGTACACTGGAAGCTCCTGTCACCAAGACAAATTCCTTGTATGTGTAAGCATACTTGGCAATAAAGCTCATTCTGATTCTGATTCTGATTCTGATGGAACAGCAACTTGGTGACCCCTACAAAGACAACCCACTTGACTCCCCTGGATATGTCCCATGGCCAGTAGAGCCAGTAGTGGGATTTGACGTATATCCACCTAAGCTGAGTGAGGTGAGGCAGGTGGTAGAAAAAGCCAGGGCAACTTCAGCCCCAGCCCCGAATGGGATACCATACAAGCTGTATAAGTGCCCCATGGTTCTCAAAATGTTGTGGAGACTGTTGAGGGTTGCCTGGAAGAAGCAGTGCATACCTGTGGAGAGGCAAAAGGCAGTGGCCATCTTCATACCCAAAGAGCAGGGATTCAACAACATTAGTCAGTTTAGGAACATTGCTCTATTGAACGTGGAGGGAAAGCTACCGGTGGTAGCAAGGAGGATGTCTGACTACCTTCTGAAGAATGGATACATAGACACAAGCTGCCATAAGGCAGGTGTACCAGGCTTTCCTGGGTGCGTGGAACATGCGTCAGTAATATGGGAGCAGATCCAGTCTGCCAAGAGAGATAAGAAAGACATCCACGTAGTCTGGATGGATTTGGCAAATGCATATGGATCAATTCCACACCAGCTTGTTAGCTATGCACTGGAGTTTTTTTATGTACCAGAGTGCATTAGGAGCTTGGTAGACAGCTATAATGGGGACTTGAAGATACAGTTGAAGTCAGAAGTTTGCATACACTTAGGTTGAAGTCATTAAAACTAATTTTTTAACCATTCTACAGATTTAATATTAGCAAACTATAGTTTTGGCAAGTCGTTTAGGAGATCTACTTTGTGCATGACATGAGTAATTTTTCCAACAACTGTTTACAGACAGATTGTTTCACTTTTAATTGACTATATCACAATTCCAGTGGGTCAGAAGTTTACATACACTAAGTTAACTGTGCCTTTAAGCAGCTTGGAAAATTCCAGAAAATTATGTCAAGCCTTTAGGCAATTAGCCAATTAGCTTCTGATAGGAGGTGTACTGAATTGGAGGTGTACCTGTGGATATATCTTAAGGCCTACCTTCAAACTCAGTACCTCTTTGCTTGACATCATGGAAAAATCAAAAGAAATCAGCCAAGACCTCAGAAAAAAAATTGTGGACCTCCACAAGTCTAGTTCATCCTTGGGAGCAATTTCCAAATGCCTGAAGATACCACATTCATCTGTACAAACAATAGTACGCAAGTATAAACACCATGGGACCACGCAGCCATCATACCGCTTAGGAAGGAGACGTATTCTGTCTCCTAGAGATGAACGTAGTTTGGTGTGAAAAGTGCAAATCAATCCCAGAACAACAGCAAAGGATCTTGTGAAGATGCTGGAGGAAACAGGTAGACAAGTATCTATATCCACAGTAAAACGAGTCCTATATCGACATAACCTGAAAGGCTGCTCAGCAAGGAAGAAGCCGATGCTCCAAAACCGCCATAAAAAAGCCAGACTACAGTTTGCAAGTGCACATGGGGACAAAGACTCTTACTTTTTGGAGAAATTTCCTCTGGTCTGATGAAATAAAAATTGTTTTTGGCCATAATGACCATCGTTATGTTTGGAGGAAAAAGGGTGAGGCTTGCAAGCTGAAGAACACCATCCCAACCATGAAGCAAGGAGGTGACAGCATCATGTTGTGGGGGTGCTTTGCTGCAGGAGGTACTGGTGCACTTCACAAAATAGATGGCATTATGAGCAAGGAAAATGACCTACCCTGTGGAGGTGGGTGCCAAGGATTTATGGGAACATCAGTGCAGCACCTTTTTAGAGACGTTGGCAGAGGAAGCTGAGAAAGGGAGTTTCTTGCTATAGTTAAGAAGGGAGGACAAAAAGTGGGGGGTTCAGAAGTAGGAAACTGAAGAATAGGGAACCTGGGTGATACTTGGTGAGGGCTTGTGCTGAGGTAGTATGCCATACGGAACCGGTGACACTGAGTTACCGAGAGATACGGTGTCAGTACCAGTAGGGCTGGCGCGTATGGTCATGTCGAGGTATTATGACATATAGAACCCTGGTTGCAAGTAAATCGTGAAGGAAGAATGTCTGGATGGGAAGGCAAGGATGAGAGGCTTTGGAGGGGATCTGGTGTCCAGCTGCAGGGGGTGGCAGGGAGGCGTCCCTGACCACTGCCCCACCACCAGGAGATGTTCCGGGATTAACAGGGCGAAACATTGAAGATAGGTGGCCCCCGACTGATGACCCCGCAGCTGGGCTGAAGGCACTGGTGGAGGTGCGGCAGACAATAATGCCCAGCAGGTTATTACAGCTACCTGTGCATCTGATTATATTATTGCATATTGCATTTGCGTTCCGTCCCGTGCAGATCGTGGTTACAATGTAATGATGGCTTTTATTTTCAATTTTCTTATAGAACTACTGAAATCTAAGATCCAAAGCAGTATGACAAAGTGCCTGTGTGCACCATCCTAATAAACAATGCAATCATGTCCTTTAAGCACAGACAGAATCCATGCATGTATTGTATTCTGCTGATCAAGAACAACTGTACAATGCACGAATAGTTGGTTTCCAATGGTGAATTGTGTGAAACAACCTGAAGCATCAGTGATAGTGCTGCTTCTCCTTCTCATGTGTTCTCCACGTGAACAATCCTCCCTAAATCTAAATCAAAACAAACTAGTACAACCCCCCCCCCCCCCCATTGATTATACCATGATCAATGGAAACATGTAGATGCTTCATGCTGCAGCCCCCCCAATGTTCAAGCAAAATCTATGCCCTTGTGTTTATGGATTTAACATGGATGCAGAGAGCAGGTATGTGTCTCTGACCTTGAGCTGGACTATGTGGGTTTTTCTTAGAACTATTTCTGGGCTTGTATTCTCTGATGACCAAGAGATATCAGGTTTGTTTTTAGGCGCTCGAGTCAAGAGGAGAAGAGTGTGAAAAAGTTGGACTTTGTTAATGCATGTGCTGAAAGGGTGTCATTTTTGGATGTTAAAATGTCTTCTCTAATTCCAGCTTTCAGAGTTGTTACAGAAACATCTTTAAGTAAGTGACATCTTTGAGTGGTTTGACTGTCTGTCCGAATATTCATTGAATTTAGGATCACAATGCACATTTAAATGATTAAATGAGCATTCGAATTTAATGATGATTTACATTCTTGGGTTAAAACAGATGCAGTGCAATGAATAAAACAGAACGTGTGTCTCGAGACATGTTTTAAAGGCTGAATTTCTTTTTAAATTGACATTGTGTCTAAAAAATGCATCACTCCTGCTCGAGACGCTGAAAAAAGAGCGAGACATGGTGCAACAGTCAACGACGTCCGTCTAGCGCATGCTTACATAGATAAAGACAGACGTGTTTGGAGTGAACGGCCCCCAGATGTGGAGGTCTTTGGCGGTTGTGTCTTGACATTAGGTGTGTACATACTAATGTATTTACTGAAAAACACTGTATACCGTCAATATTATGAGGCTTGAGTCTGTGGTAGTACTATGGCGCCGGTATATGCTACTGTGCAACACAAAGTCAACATAGAACCGTCTATTGAAGTGTTTCATTTCTCGTTTAATTTTTTTACTTAAGAATTGAGAATATTAACTGGCTAAACCTTTTGACTATCATTTTGCAGTTTTTATTTAACAGTCAGATATGTTCTTTGCAATAAATAGTAGTTAAAACACAGTGCTTACTGATTTATATTGATTTGTTGCACCCTGTTGTCAATGTAGGAGACAGCTTTGATTGTTGATGTCTTGTAGATTTTTCCCTCTACATGAAATAATTAAATATAATAAGAATTTTGGTAATATTTGAGTGAAAAAAATTTAGTTTCTCAGCCATGTTGACAGCCCTAATTGTGACTTCAACATTTTAATTCAATCGTCTCTATTTTAAAGGCGATGCGTGTGTCGCGAGCGCAGAAGTGACGCAGTTGAAGTCGGCAGTGTGGGAACACTTGGGTGTGTTAAAGAACCACGAGGCATCATCAGTGTTTGTCAGTTACCCAGTTTGTAGCAAGAAAGTGTTGACTCAAGCATGAAACACTTCAAACCTGAATCTCCACGAGCATCATCACTGAATTTAGGGAGATGAATGTAAGTAAATATATGGCATATAGGATAACAAATTATGGTACTGTAAAACAATACAATTTTACAGTACATGATTTGTTATGACACATTAGGTTTATAGGTAACGTACTGCTATACGCTAACGAATTTAAGTGCTTTTATGCAACATTACAGTGAACTGTTTGCTCATGCATTTATTTGCTTAAGTGCAGTAGGCCTACAATGTGTTTAATACTAATAATGTTTTATTGCAAAGTACTAAATAGGTTTAACAAAGGGCTTGAGGCATACAGGAAATGGACAGTGATACTGTAGCAGAAAATAGACAGTTCTGGAAAAAAAACCAATAAATAAACTGCAAATAAATAATTTATTTTTCAGTAGGTATTGTTTTGAATCAAACTAAATTACAAAAACAACCAATTAATGTAACAAATGCATATAATGACCTGTTAACCTTGGCAGTAATGACAAAAATATTAGTGGCTTTTTTTTTTTTTTTTGTGCTATTTTAAATTTCATAAATCTTAAAATAATTATTCAACTTAATGTTTGACAGTATGGCATACAATTAAATTGCATTCTTTTTGTTTTCTAAATTTAGCTTTAACTAAACAACTGCTAGTGTTAGTAATGCACCGTAATACCATGGTATTTTTTGTGATGGTTATCATACCATGAAAATCGGTTTGGAAGCAATCAATATTTAATCAGTGTTTATATTCTGTTTGGTGTAATGCCATAGAAATGACACACTTCAGCTTTATACCAATTATTCCTGCACCTCAGTAAATTTGCAACCATGTTGAAATTGCAATGTTCTCCCGGCAAGATGAAGCAGCTGATACAGGCTTATTCTAAATTGTAAAAATGACAACAGCTCCATTTCAGGCCTATGAATGTTTTGGTATTTGGTATATGTCACCACTGTCCAGGCATTCGGAAACAAAAGCATTCAGTACGTTCTTATGTCTATTTTAGTTGACTGAATCATTGTTGCCGTGATCCTGTCGGAACTGATACGCTGGAAATATCATGAAACAGCTGAGTGTCCAACCCCGTTACACACATGCAGTTCAGTGAGCAGAAGTCAGCCTGAATCACATCTACAGAAGCCACAAGGATTCACTCTTACTACAGGAAGTGTGATTGCTGACTGTAGAGCAAAAGACATGCCACTTACACACATTTGCTCTATTATTAGAATGGCTCATTTGCTGAAAGTACCATGTGGCCTTAACATCTCTGTAAGAAGCTCAGGAGTCTCAATGGAGTTCTCAGTTATGCTTCATTGAATGGTAAATGGTCTGCACTTATATAGTGCTTTTTTAACCTTAGCAGTTTTCAAAGTGCTTTACACTGTGACTCATTCACTCACATTTACACACCAATGATGGCAGAGCTGCCATGCAAGGTGCTAGCCTGCCATTTGGAGCAACTCAGGGTTCAGTGTCTTGCCCAAAGACACTTCAGCATGTGGAGTCATGTGGGCTGGGAATCAAACCACCAACCCTGCAATTAGTGGCCAACCTGCTCTACCACCTGAGCCACAGCCACCCCTGAACACATTGAAGTATCATGAACTTTGTCTCTGAAGCTTCTCCTAAAATGAAAACACAAACAAATGCATCAATTGTTTTCATATAGCATAGAGATACAGCATAAAATGAATGTGGATAGCGTAGCTCAGATCATGTGATCTTGATGAAAAACGTTTGAGTTCATATTGAGATCTCGGACTTTTGATTGCACACACAGTTTCAGACATTGAGCCCGTTTACATGCACACCAATACGCTGTTAACTCACAAAAATCAGCTTATTTCAACAATCAGACAAAGCAAGAATAACGCATTTACACGAGATTTGAAATAATCGTGTTATTCTCTGCTTTTGACATCAGGCTGTGCACACATTGGATAAGAACGCCAGTAAAGTTGTTTACTACCTGTGTCGATTTGTTTCTTCCTTTTTTTTCTCTCTCTCCCCTTTTTCTCCCCAATTTGGAATGCCCAATCCCCAATGCGCTCTAAGTCCTCGTGGTGGTGTAGTGACTCGCTTCAATCCGGGTGGTGGAGGACGAATCTCAGTTTCCTCCGCGTCTGAGACCGCCAATCCGCACATCTTATCACGTGGCTTATTGAGCGCGTTACCGCGGAGATGTAGCGCATGTGGAGGATTCACGCTATTCTCCGCGGCATCCACACACAACTCACCACGCACCCCACCGAGAGCGAGAACCACATTATAGCGACCACAATGAGGTTACCCCATGTGACTCTACCCTCCCTAGCAACCGGGCCAAATGGTTGCTTAGGAGACCTGACTGGAGTCACCCAGCACGTCTTGGATTCGAACTCGTGACTCCAGGTGTGGTAGTCAGCATCAATACTCGCTGAGATACCCAGACCCCCCGATTGGTTTATTCCTAAGCGCTTTGTAACCTTACATTGATAAAGGGAAGCTGTTATTTTGTTTACATGACCATATACACGTTGTCAGTGTGACAAAGCATAATCGGTGTATGAATGTGCATGTAAACGTGCTCAATGTTGAGATCTCCTCTGAGGAGACACATGTCAGATAACTGTAGTCTTTTTCTCCGGAACAACATCTGAGAAGCAGGAGACACAAGCAAAACTCTCCATTTAATCTCACTGCTGTCTAGGAGAAATATTTGCGAAACATTTCTTTCTTCTTGTGTCCTAACACAATTAATCTTTGTCATATGTAGAGTATGAAAGCATCATGTTTTTTACTAACCCCAGATACTTCGTCATCCTTACATTGTCACGCTGACTCTCAAATTCTGCTTCCAGGTCCAGACGCGGTTCTGAAGCCGCCACTCAGTCTGATGTACCAGCAGCAGCCGCAGCACTTCCAGGTCATGACCCCCGCTCAGAACCTCAGACCGCCCCCTGTGATGATGTCACCAGACCCCGTGCGATTCCCGCTCTGTACCCCTCTCGCCGTAAAGATGCCGCCCGACCCGTACATCCCAGCACCCCTTGTCGTCAGTCCCAAACCCCCCGAGGACGATGGTCAGGTGGTGTGTGGCAATCAGGAAGCCACTCTGGAAGAACTTTGCAGGCCTTTGTATTGCAAACTGTGCAACGTCACACTCAACTCTTCCCAACAGGCTCAGGCCCATTATCAGGTCATCTAAAACACTGTTGTTATGCTCCACCAGGAATGAAAATAAGATAAGAGAACTTTAAATAAATGTGTGTACACAAAGCAGAAAAAAAAGCATGGCATGATCCATCTTTTGTTTTGTCCGCAGGGGAAAAACCACAGCAAGAAGCTGCGCAATTTTTATGCTGGTAGTGATCAGCCTCCTCCCATTAGAATAGCAGAGGTAGTAGAGACTGTTTCCCAGCAACCCTCAGCCACTCCACCCACAGATTCTGCACATGTGACGGCAAAACAGGTACAGACTGTATGGTGCTTTTCTATCCAAACAACAGGGTTCCCACGCTCATGATTACAATTTTACAGGCCTGGAAATATCATGGACATGAAACACATTTTAAAAGTCATGGACATTTCTGTAGTGAATATGTAATTTTTAAAAGTAAGACTTGATTGCAAGCTATAGTTTTTAATGAATCAGTCAAACCGGTTCACCCGTCACTCATTAGAATGATTCAGTATTTACACGACTGTGTACCCTAAACCAAGTGTCTTTTTCATGCTGTCTGGGAGTAGCTTTAAGTGCAGTTTAATCATGCGGTGTCACTCCGCAAGTGTTTGTTCACTGAGCCCAGTCTGATTGTAATCAGAGACGCACGCACGCCTTTCATCGCTCTACTCATCTAAAAGCTTTCCTTTCATTGTCCCGTCTGCAGCCACTCTCCGCTAGCAGAATCATACTGGCAACAGAAAATGACTACTGCAAGCTGTGTGACGCCTCCTTCAGTTCACCCACTGTGGCTCAGGCACACTACCAGGGCAAGAACCACGCCAAGAGACTGCGGCTGGCAGAGGCACAGCAGAACGCCACGTCCTTGTGAGTCTGGCACACCCACACACTGCTAGAACATCCTCCCATGTTTGTGGTGGCAGTGTCAGAAATTAACTTTTTATGAAAGGGATAGTTCACCCAGAAATGAACATTCTGTCATCATTAACTCATGCACCCTCATGTTTTGAATTTCCTTCCTCTGTGGAACACAAAAGGAGATTTTCGTCTCAGTCACCATTCTTTAAAATGTCTCCTCATGTTCCACATCATATGGTTTGGAATGCATGAAGGTGAGTAAATGATGAACTGTTCTTGTTGTGGATAGAGCGGATTTTAGTTTTTCATCACAAATCACTTCATATCTTCACATTCAATAACACACTTGAATGCAGATATATGACAGCTTCAGGTAACTACGGTGTCTGTGGAGGCACTACTGTTAACCCATTCAGGATGGGCATTTTGTAGTCGAGTACTCTTACCCACAAAAAATGAGTAATCGATTACTCGTTAATAGGGATGAGATCCTATGGTTATCTCACGATTCGGTTCGATATAGGATTTGAGGTTCACGATTCAACATTTTTTATTTTCTGAAAACATGTTTGAGCTAATGCTCATTATAATTTCTCATCAAAATAAAGTTCTTTAATACACAATATAAATGCTCAAAGTTTAAATAATAAGAGTTTCTCTATAAGAAAAGATCACAAATAAGTTTTCAGAAATAGTGAGCTACATTCAGTCTGATCAGATGCAGAATAAACAACAGAACTGAACAGAACCGGTCCTGAAAAACTGTGTGAAAGTGTATATTTATATTTTAATCATTAGTTTGTCATCATTATTATCATCTTAAAATAGTAAAATTCTACATGATATTAATATTATATCATGAAATTGTATATATAATAATGATATGAGCTATCACTGTTTGAAATAATGTGTATAATTTATAAGTAATAACATTGAGTTTACATTCATTTGTATAAGAAACACTAAAAAGGTTACTGTCACTTTAAGAGTTCAACGAGCGGCTCACAGTGTTCCGCTTCAGCGAACATCAACGAGAATCTCTCGCTTTCTTTATCACATCCATGCTGCGTGAGATTAAAATGAATATTTCTTTGGACTTTTTTATCTGACTGTAAAGAACAGAAAAGATATTAAGACACATTATTTAATGAAAGTGGAGTCGCCTCATCTTTGATGGACACACATTACACGGAGGAAACGATCTGTTTTAATCTCAAGCACTTTTCATCAAAACAAGGAGATTTTCCAGGTATTCCAGTTCTTACATTTCTAACAGATAAATTCAAGCACTTTAAGGACCTTGTGTGAACCCTGTAAACAGTGTAGAATAAAGTGCAGTAGTGGTCAAATCAAGCGATAGAGAGATTATGATGTTTGACGGGTCATTTCATTCATGATCACATGGACAGAAAACAATGTTGCAAATGTCGAAATATCGAGTTTCGCCACGTTTGGTTCATCATTTATTTGGTTCGCAATGACACATCTGTGAAATTTATATTTTGTTTTATTCACAAATATTACCAAGAACGGTTTCAAAATAAGATAACTTCAACAAACTGTGCTTCTCGGAAAAGAACAATATGCATTATTAAAATAACATTTGCTTTCACTTGGAGCTTGCATAGAATCCAATACTGACAGCATGAGTGTAATGCACATACTATATAAACTCTGATTCTACATAAAGGCCATCACATTTTTATCATTTCACATGTAAGTATTCAGAAAAACAAATGGTGAAAGTTAATACAATGTGTTCATTCTGTGTCCAGAGATTTAATGCACATACACATATACTGGTCTGATCAGCTTCAGAGTTTCTCGTACCGCTTCACATTTTCTTTCCACCATAAAAACAGATTCTCGTTCGTAGGTTTGCATCACTCTAACAAGAACTACAATAAGAATCAAAATATTACAAGTACTGCCACACTTCACACTTGGCCAAAGACAACATGATCTCTTCTTCTCTCATTCAACACCTCGATGACACACATCCACAGCGCCCCACAGTGGACTCAATTGTAACTTCAAGATTTCTGATTCAGATTAAAAGTTCAGTATTCGGGGCCTGGGTATCTCAGCGAGTATTGACGCTGACTATCACACCTGGAGTCATGAGTTTGAATCCAGGGCGTGCTGAGTGACTCCAGCCAGGTCTCCTAAGCAACCAAATTAGAGTCACATGGGGTAACCTCCTCGTGGTCGCTATAATGTGGTTCTTGCTCTCAGTGGGGTGTGTGGTGAGTTGTGCGTGGATGCCACGGAGAATAGCGTGAAGCCTCCACACGCACTATGTCTCCACGGTAACGCGCTCAACATGTCACGTGATAAGATGCACGGATTGACGGTCTCAGACGCGAAGGCAACTGAGATTTGTCCTCAACCACCCGGATTGAGGCGAGTCACTACACCACCACGAGGACTTAGAGCGCATTGGGAATTGGGCATTCCAAATTGGGGAGAAAAGGGGATAAAAAAAATAATTTAAAAAAGTTCAGTATTCAGCACAGCTCACGACAGACACATTCACAAAGGAAAATCAATTTGCGATATTCAAGTAGTGTTTTTTAAAAGTTGACTAGATGGTGCAGAACTTGACTGGTTGATTACTTGAACACATCCATAAAACCCAGAACTGCTATCGAATATGAAATATATCAGATGGTAGATAACAGATAAAATGAATGAATTCACATTTAAATATATTGGGTGTTTGCCCTGGTTCATCTCTGACTGGTGGACGGGTCTCTTATTGTTCAGACATCACTTTTGCAGTTTGCAGTTACAGTTGAGTTGAGGATTAGGGACTGGGTACAAAGAGATGATTTCAGATGCAAATGGGGATGTTACCCTGGAGCCATGATCCCTCCTACAGTTTATATTTTGCATGGAGGAAGAGGTTTTTCCTGTTAGCTTTATCTGCTGTGTGTTTGTGCAGTGATAAGTGGAGTGCAGAGTTGTACAACCACAATAACAAACCATCCTGTTGCGCTCCAAACGTCTGATTGTATCGGAGTGAACGTGTCAGTGACTAGTTCAACTGGGTTTGAACAATGTTGTGTCACTTCAATCAAAGCTAACGTTTAGCATAAATTGTTTACATAAGTGGACAATCTACCGATACATTCCTCAGTGCTAAACTGGCCGTTATATTGAATATTCACTATATATTCACTATGATTTTTTTGCCAAAATAAAATTAAGCAACATTGAGAATATGGCAATGCACTTTGGACATTAAGTCAGACTAGTTTTGCAGTCTCTGTTTGTCTGATGGAGATGTTTTAATATTCTCTCATTTAAACTTCAGAAACTGTCTGTTTAAATGAATTAATTGAAAACTATTTGTTTACTTCATTGCTAAAAATGCTCAGTGAAATCTGCGTAGAATTTTTCATATATTAAAATGTTTTAGTAATAACAGATGCAGGTAAATATCGCTGTTAATAACTTTGTGCGGTTTTATTGTAGCATACAAGGGAAAATAATTAAATTATGAATTGTGTGAATGTCAATCTTGTGTTCAATTAGTAAAAAAACATGCCTTGATATTTAAACTGGATTTTTACTATTTTTACTTAAAATGTTCAATCTATGTGGCAACAATGGCTGTTTAATTGAGGTGAAGGTTTGTGGAAATATCACAGTTTTAATCCATTTCAGAGCAAATGTATGAATAGATATTGAATATTGTCAAAATGCTGAATTTCCTTAGCTACATCACCCAGTCATGCTAAGCAGGAAATGCTATGTTTTCTTTGTTGTCCAGAGACTTGTGTGAAACTCAGAGACGTCCCCGGAAGGAAGGGTACGAGTACCGGTTAATGAAGAACCGCAGGGCAGTGCCAGGTACTCATTCATCTCAACAGTTTATGAAACACACAGGTATTTTTTTCATCAAGTGTAACATGGCAAGCATGTTTTAGATCACGTCTCTGTCCTGCCTGTTCTGTTTTTGTGCTCAGTGAAGCAAAACCTCCATTTGTGATGAGAGCGGTTGGCAGCTGTGTGTGTTAGCATGCCAGCCTGTGCTAATGTAGCTCAATGCACTAGTCTCGCTAAAAGCAGGCCGGACGCCAGAGCTTTGGTGTGTGTAAGCTGATACTCCACCCAACGTCAGCACGGGCCCTTGAACGTCACCCACACGATGGCAGATCTTGATCACACACACATGCCCCCATTGCCCCTGTGGTCCTGCCCCACATACACATACATGTATTGCATTCACTATCCACACAGCCCAAATTAATGTCAAGTAGTAAAATGAATCTGCACAAAGCTGTCAAGAACTTGTCTGGGTCAACAACACAGAAAGAAAAGAAGCTTATATATTTTATTTTGTAGAGTAAAAAATGACTGTATTACAGGAATGAGGATCATCACTGAGAATAATGAGTATTAAACTCAACATAAAGCATCCATATGCATTACTGTAATGAGAGCTGCAGGGAAATGCTCTTAAAGGGACAGTTCACCCAAAATGAAATTCATCATTTACTCACCCTCACGCCATCCCAGATGTGTATGACTTTCTTTCTTCTGCAGAACACAAATTAATATTTTTAGAAGAATATCTCAGCTCTGTAGGTTCATACAATGCAAGTGAATCCATAAGAAGTAATCCATAAGACTCCAGTGGTTTAATCCATGTCTTCAGAAGTAATATGATAGGAGTGGATGAGAAAAAGATCAATATTTAAGTCCTGTTTTACTATAAATTTTCCTCCCTGTCCAGTAAGCGTCAATATGCATGAAGAACACAAATCACCAAAAACAAAAGAAGAAGAAAGTGAAAATGGAGATTTATACTAAAAAAGGACTTAAATATTGATCTGTTTCTCACTCACACCTATCATATCACTTCTTAAGACATGGATTAAACCACTGGTGTCTTATGGATTACTTTTATGCCTCCTTTATGTGCTTTTTGGAGCTTCAAAGTTCTGGTCACCATTCACTTGCATTGTATGAACCTACAGAGCTGAGATATTCTTCTAAAAGTCTTCATTTGTGTTCAGCAGAAAAAAAGAAAGTCACACACATCTGGGATGACATGAGAGTGAATAAATGATGATAATTTTCATTCTCTCACAGAATGAAAACAGTCATGAAAATAATATCATGCAAATGATAGTTTTTCATCATATTCTTTTGATTTTGGGGTGATATATTTTTATGAGATTCACCAGTAAGCTTTTCTTATGATCTGATCATATGCTTTTATATCAAATACATAAAGCAATAAATAAATGCTCTCTCTCCTTCATGAGTATATTTCTTGCCTCTCATCAGTTTAAAAAGCTTGACATTTCTTATCAGACATTTTTCTCATGAAGCTTTGTGTGTTTGTCTGATGTTTCCCTCCAGTGAGAGTCATCTGCTCTCATTATCTCCAGCAGAGTATACTTTCCATGATGTGTGTGAGAGTGTGTCTGTATGTGTGTGTGTGTGTGTGTGTGTGTGTGTCTGTGTTTGTGTGAGAGTGTGTGTCTCTACGTGTGTGTGTGTGAGAGTGTGTGTCTCTGCGTGTGTGTGTGTTTGTGTGAGAGTGTGTCTGTGTGAGAGTGTGTCTGTGTGTGAGTGTGTCTGTGTGTGAGTGTCTGTGTGTGTGTGTGTGTGTTTGTGTGAGAGTGTGTCTGTGTGAGAGTGTGTCTGTGTGTGAGTGTGTCTGTGTGTGAGTGTCTGTGTGTGTGTGTGTGTGAGAGTGTGTGTCTCTGCGTGTGTGTGTGTGTTTGTGTGAGAGTGTGTCTGTGTGAGAGTGTGTCTGTGTGTGAGTGTCTGTGTGTGTGTGTGTGTGTGTTTGTGTGAGTGTGTGTGTGTCTGTGTGTCTGTGTGTATGTGTCTGTGTGTGTGTGTGTGTGTGTTTGTGTGAGTGTGTGTGTGTCTGTGTGTCTGTGTGTATGTGTCTGTGTGTGTGTGTGTGTTTGTGTGAGAGTGTGTCTGTGTGAGAGTGTGTCTGTGTGTGAGTGTCTGTGTGTGTGTGTGTGTGTGTGTGTTTGTGTGAGTGTGTCTGTGTGTGTGCATTATAGGGGTCATTTTTTCCCCCTGTGGTCCACTTATGTTAGTAAAGATTAATGTGCTAAAAACAGTCATGTGTATAGTTTTTCCTGACCATTCTTCATGGCTTGTAGAATTGTGCTGCTGCGGCTTTAAGAAGTGCCACTCAATCAGACTGAAATGATCAGGGATCTTTCTGAAAATAAACTAATGTTGGGATGATTCAGAAGGATGCTACACACAGAAACAAACAGCACAAAGCAAGAGTCTGGCTTCGTCAGTATCCATTTTATTATATTGCGAATGCATTTATTCATGTATCCATTTATTTGAGGTTTTATTTATATGTTTCCTGCATCCTTTTCAGCCCCTTACTACAACCCACGTCCGAGGCAGCGGATCCCACGAGATCTCGCCATGTGCGTCACACCCAGCGGGCAGTTCTATTGCTCCATGTGTAACTCGGGTGCCAGCGAAGAAGCCGAGTTTCGTCTCCACTTGGAGAGCAAACAGCACAAAAGCAAAATGTCGGAGCAACGCTACCGCAGTGAGATGGAAAACCTGGGATACACTTAGATTCATATGATCTGCAAACAGCCACTTTTCTTTTAGAATTCTAGAGACCATTTTTATAGTTTTAATGCAGGTTCAAAGTCGTAAAGTGATGACTTTTATTATTCTATAAGCTATTTAGAAGCTTATACTCACACAGGTGAATTTGACCAACATGGCAAAGTTTCAAAAGTGCCATAAATTGGTAATGAGGAAACTTCATTTAGTCAGTGATATGGAGCAGGTTGAAAGCACAGATCTAGGATGAGTTGATAAATAAGCTTACGATGATTCATTATTAGTATGAAGATTCTTATCCTAAATCTGTTTCTCGCTGCGCAGGTAAATATCATGTACAAAACACTTTTCAGTATGGACAGATGTAACATTTATTACTATTTATTTATTTCTAAGTTTACTACTAAACTTTGTGTGATTGAAGCCTCAAATATACAGTAGGAAACACATCTAGCAGGATTGAAAGTCGAATGATCGAGACAACATGTGTTGGCATGAAAGTGATGCCAACACATCTGCAATCTCTGACATTACATACATGAAGCTTTTCAGTCAGCCAAACATCATTCAGTCTATTTTGGGGGTAGGTCTAATATTTTCTTGTCATGCAGGTTCATTCCCAGGGATCTCTTCACTCACTACAGGGACAAATGGGAAACATGGCTATTTTTAATAAGGTGACGTTGGGTCTGTGCCCCCCATGCCCCCTACCTCACATGAAGATGGCCGTTCTGTCTGTTGTACAAGCCGGCACACTTCGTAGCTTTATAGAAGTTGGAGATGAAATTTATTTGGTAACATGCTGCAATTAATGCATTAGATATCATGAACTAACAATGAGCAACAACAACTGTATTATTATATGTAAAGATTATTAAAGATAGTAAAAGTATTGATCATTGTTAGTTTATGATAACTAATGTAACCTTATAGTAAACTGCATCTATATGAATATAAGAAGAAAACACAACGACCTTTGAGCAGTTATGTTGGGACAGATCGAGACCATGTTTGAAAAATTTAAGAGGTTTGTTTCTACATTTTACATTCATGCATGCTTTCTCCTACACCCATTTTATGACTTAAAATCGTGTAAATATTATGAAAATATTTTACAATATTATAAAGGGTTCCTTGAAAAAGTCACTGTGAAGGTTCATTGTCAGTTATAATTGTAGATATCTTCTGTTTGATTTAGTCTTTTTTCTGTAGGTGATGTTGCATGAAATAACTGCTGCTTCTGTCAAAGTAGGAAAGTTGCACTGCAAGAAAAGGATCATTTCACAACCGAATTGCACATGCTAAGGAAATGGAAAGACCGAATAGTGTTCATCATCACAGTCATTCGGATGTAATGTTTACAGTGGGAGAAATCACAGGGGATCTGATGTGTTGCTCAGTGGAGTTTGACTCTTGTGAACTGAACCATGAACACATCTTAATGTGCCTCACAGTGTAAAGTTTACTCCAATAGGATGTTACCTTGATCTACTTTGCATATGTTTAAAATAGGAGAACTATTCATGTTTTGCATATTCAAATACGGACCATTTCCATCATGTCTTTGTTTTACATGTAAATAAATAGATACATTACATATACATCAGTAGATACATGTACATTATAAACAAGCCCCACTGATCATATATATTATATTATATTATACTTGTGTGGCTTTTGCAAATATAGTGGATGGAAACAGGACAGAGACAACTGGAAATGAGGTCAGGACATGTTGCAGGCCAGACTCGAACCTGCTTCCCCATATGAGAACCACAACTGCAAAATGTCTGAAGTTTTTGTGCTCACCACAGCTGTTCTCTTGCGTTAGTCGTTGCATCTGCATTCAGACACGAGCCATGTGACAGGAAGTTGTGACCCTGCGTGGGACAAATGGAGAATCTCACATACCTCTATTTTCATTTAAACTGGGACTGACCAAGCGAAGGGTTTTTATTTGTATGATGACGTCTCTCAATAATGTGTTCTGAAGGATGAACAGGCACATTTGATCTTGTGGTGCTTTTTGAAGACACATTCTTATATAACGGTCGCCTTGAGGACATATTGAAGTCCAGAAGTTCATGTCCATCAAAGGTCCGAGTGCAATACAGATCAAAGCTGATGTTTATTTCAATAAAGATGACAGAACTTCACTGCAAAGAGTCCTGGAAGTTTTTGAATAGAAAATGTATTACTATATTTCATGAAAAGCAATTATTTCATAAGATGTATGAAGATGAATCAGAAATATAACGGTCTGATATAAAGAAATTGTCTAAATGATTTTGGTGTTTTTTATTTCAGTCTTGATGAGCGACTGTGAAAGCTCTTGTTTTAATCAGAATGATGCTGTGACACTAACATAACCTGTTAAATGTTTTAAACATTTTAGATAGTTTTCTTCACTTAATTCAGTCTCTTCATGTACAGACTCCATTCAAACTTTGTTTTATAGATAATTTCAACCTGAGATATTGTTTAGGAAAGTTTGAATATCTTTCATGGACTTACTCTGAGTGTAGCTGACTGTGATGATGTCATTGGAACATTTGCATACTGGATTGCAGTTGATCTTTCTCACATGTATTTGCATACTGAAATGTGCTCTTTTCTTTCTCAGGGTTTCTCACTTCTGCCTTCTTGCAGACTTGTGTTTCAGCACATCTGTCTGTAATTCTGAAGTGATGAGTTCAGGTGTGTTTAATTAGAGTTGGATCTCTGAGTTATTACATGTATACAGAACAGCAGCTGTAAAGCTCTGATTACTGTTCTACAGCTGCTGCACAAGTACTGATGTTTCCTTCAGGAAATGCAGATGTAGTTATGATTCAGTTTTCATGAGAACATGTTTGAGAACACATTGCTTCATCCATCAAATGATGACCTTCTCGAGCAGTCTGTTGTGAGTTCACAGTGTCAAAAATGAAGGGGGAATTGTGGAAAAAATGCCACCTAAAATGAAAAAGATAAATAAATATATAAATGTCCCAGAAATATAAAATGTGGGGGCAAAAAATACAGTCCTTACTATTTTATTTTAGTTCTAGTTACACATACTTTGGCATATAATATGAGTTGATGTTGATTTAAACCTTAGGGTAAGAGGTAATAAATTCTCAATCTTGAGAATTTGTATGAATGAATTGGTTAATCTGATGTATTTGATGTTTGAATAAGACAGTTTGTTTTACATGATTAGAAAAAAAAATAAAAATAAATAAAATGCCCCTGGAAATCAAATCCAGGGGGTCAAAAATTGCCCCTTTATGTAAAAGTTCATTTCTGAGTCACAGCACTGAATTATACAGACTTGTGTCCAGCTCTTTATGTTCTGCATGAGGATCTATAGGATCAGTGACATTATATGGCTTAATTATATTATGAATTCACATGAAACTATTTTCCACATCTAATATATTGCCAACAATACAATGAGATTATATTCGTTTGGTATCATGAACAAATAATTAATACATTGTTTATAGCATTTATTAAGCTTTGTTAATAAACATACAATTGTTCATTGTTTGTTCAGAGTGCATTAATTAATGTTAACATATACAACTTTTGATTTAAAAATGTATTAGTAATAGTATCGGTTGAAATTAACATGAACTAATAAATGCTGTAAAAGTATAGTTCATTGTTACTTCATGTTAACTAATGTTAACAAATATTTTATTGTAAAGTTTTACCAATATATTTGATTTGATGACATCACCACCTTGAGTTTACAGTCCTGATGCTATCTTGAATTGAAAGTGTGCCATCTGCTGTCTCTAGTTTGTAAGGAACTGCCTATTGATTGAAGACCATTGAAGTCTTTCAGACGCACTGCTGATAGATTATATATAAGTATATATGATATATATATATAATAATAATAATAATAATATCAAACCAAGAGGTCTCTCTAAATTGTTCCAGCTGGAGATTTTCTCAAAACGAACTCAACTTTTCTTAGTGATTTCTGCTCACCTTTAATGAACTGGTGTTGTGGTGATTTTTACTGGATGTATGAAGTCAGTTCTGTCACACAGGTGGAGTTTAACACATTCACTATCAACACACTGACTGCATTTTCAACACTGCATCTATTGTTTAAATATACTGTATACAACATATCAAATCACCTCAAAAGGTTTATTCATGGAAAAGACATAATTTCAACACACATACACAGATCATCATTTTCAACAGTTGCCAGAAATCCTTGTACTTTGACAACAACTATATTGTTATTTACCCTTGATGTCACTAAAGAATATCAATCTCTTTGTTACATCACACGAGTCTCTTTGTGATCCAATATGACATGAAAACACAGTTTAACACAGATACAGCACACATCAGTAGTGTCATATCATGTTTACATCAATATATATGTGTACGTATTTATACTGGCACCAAATAATCATAATAATACAACCATTTCAAATATCAGTTTAAATGTACAGTGTAGAATATATTACAGCACTCTTTGGACATTATTTGTGGCAAAACTGTAATGGACCGAACCGCACTGTACTGCACAAACACAATTACAGATAATCTCAGTTAACAGACATGTTGGCTTTGTACTATAATTTAGTTGATTCTTATTTATAGAAGGTTGGTATGAACATTAATTAACTTTTATTGTTGAAAATACAAATTCTTACGAGATTTTTGTTCCTACATTTGTTAATGTAACAAACAGCTTATTTCTTTTTAATCTCATAAGCCCTTCAATTTCTCAGAAACATGCCGTTAAAAACACTGTTGGAAAGTCTGAATATTCTGCACAATTATTCTGAGCAAAATATAAAAATAACCAACTGAACAGTGAGAGTTGATTTCAAATATCACTTACATTTATAAAGGAGACTGATTTAACTGTCAGGTGAAGGAGGCCGATATTTTAAATCCCTTAAAACATATAAAAATTAAAATAAATATATTCTATCATTACGTAAGGGATGTGAATTAAAAGCAACAACAAAAGATCTTTAGACAAAATAAATTCCATGAATATGTTCTTTGACACAATGAGTGTTTCTTTGTCTTGTACACACACACACACACACACACACACACACACACACACACACACACACACACACACACACACACACACACATACACACACACACACACACAGATACACACACACAGATACACACACACACAAAAACACACACTCAGATACACAGACACACACACACACACACACTCAGATACACACACATAGATACACACACACACTCAGATACACACACACACACACACACAGATACACACACACACACACACACTCAGATACACACGCACACACAAAAACACACACTCAGATACACACACACACACACACACAGACAGACAGACAGACAGACAAACACACACACACACACACTCAGATACACACACACACACACAGACAAACACTCAGATACACACACACACACACACACACACAGACAAACACACAGACACACTCAGAAACACACACACACACACACCACACAGACAGACAGACAGACACACAAACACACACACACACACACTCAGATACACACACACTCACTCTCACACACACACACACACACACACACACATACACAGACACACACACACAGAAACACAGAGACACACACACACACACACACACTCACACACAACACACACACACACAGACAGACAGACACACACACACACACACACACACACACACACACACACACACATTTTGCCATCCATCTCTCAAAATAACAGAGAGATTACTTTTTAGATATGACAAAATGAGAGCACAAATATACTGTATATAGAATCACATATTGTATATACATTTGAAGTCAGAAGTTTACATACACTTAGGTTGAAGTCATTAAAACTCATTTTTTAACCTATCCAGAGATTTAATATTAGAAAACTATAGTTTGGCAAGTCGTTTAGGACATCTACTTTGTGCATGACACAAGTAATTTTTCCAACAATTGTTTACAGACAGATTGTTTCACTTTTAATTGACTATATCACAATTCCAGTGGGTCAGAAGTTTACATACACTAAGTTAACTGTGCCTTTAAGCAGCTTGGAAAATTCCAGAAAATGATGTCAAGCCTTTAGACAATTAGCCAATTAGCTTCTGATAGGAGGTGTACTGAATTGGAGGTGTACCTGTGGATGTATTTTAAGGCCTACCTTCAAACTCAGTGTCTCTTTGCTTGACATCATGGGAAAATGTAAAGAAATCAGCCAAGACCTCAGAAAAATAACTGTGGACCTCCACAAGTCTGATTCATCCTTGGGAGCAATTTCCAAACACCTGAAGGTACCACGTTCATCTGTACAAACAATAGTACGCAAGTATATACACCATGGGACCACACAGCCATCATACCGCTCAGGAAGGAGACGCATTCTGTCTCCTAGAGATGAACGTAGTTTGGTGTGAAAAGTGCAAATCAATCCCAGAACAACAGCAAAAGACCTTGTGAAGATGCTGGAGGAAACAGGTAGACGAGTATCTATATCCACAGTAATACGAGTCCTATATCGACATAACCTGAAAGGCTGCTCAGCAAGGAAGAAGCCACTGCTCCAAAACCACCATAAAAAAGCCAGTTTGCAAGTGCACATGGGGACAAAGATCTTACTTTTTGGAGAAATGTCCTCTGGTCTGATGAAACAAAAATTGATCTGTTTGGCCATAATGATCATCGTTATGTTTGGAGGGAAAAGGGTGAGGCTTGCAAGCCGAAGAACACCATCCCAACCGTGAAGCATGGGGGTGGCAGCATCATGTTGTGGGGGTGCTTAGCTGCAGGAGGGACTGGTGCACTTCCCAAAACAGATGGCATCATGAGGAAGGAAAATTATGTGGATATATAATATATATATTATGTGGTTAAAGCTCTGTCGCAAATGGGTCTTCCAAAGGGACAATGACCCCAAGCATACCTCCAAAGTTGTGGCAAAATGGCTTAAGCACAACAAAGTCAAGGTATTGGAGTGGCCATCACAAAGCACTGACCTCAATCTGATAGAACATTTGTGGGCAGAACTGAAAAAGCGTGTGAGAGCAAGGAGGTCTACAAACCTGACTCAGTTACACCAGTTCTGTCTGGAGGAATGGGCCAAATTTTTTTAAAGCAATGCTACCAAATACTAATAAATTGTATGTAAACTTCTGACCCACTGGGAATGTGATGAAAGAAATAAAAGCTGAAATAAATAATTCTCTACTATTATTCTGACTTTTCACATTCTTAAAATAAAGTAGTGATCCTAACTGACCTAAGACAGGGAATTGTGAAAAACTGAGTTTAAATATATTTGGCTAAGGTGTATGTAAACTTCTGACTTCAACTGTAGATGCATATGACATACACATATAAGAGCCAGAACACTCCATTAAAATCCATCTGGAACATATATGTCAATCATATTTCTCAAACCTCATTACTACATATCTAAAGACAAGTAAACTGATTACGAGTGTTAGCAGCTCTGAGAAACCACATGCTACAAACAAGCAGTAGACATCTTACATACAGGAACTAATCTCAGATCTCAACACGACCCAACAGAACTTGAGCCGACGTCCATCTGAAGAAGACACGGATGGAGAGATAACAGTGAGCCGGAGGTCAGAGGTGAGCTGGAACGGTCTGTAAGGCATCTTCTGTTGTACGATGCACATTCACATTCTAGGAGGAAAAACACATAAAGACAAAAACTATTTATTATGACAGTCTCAAAGTATATTTGTGTTGTGATCATTGTGATTGCTTTTCAATTGAAAACAAATATGACTGCGGAGTCACGTGATGCCATGCGAGGATCAGACGTGTGAACGGCGAGCTCTGCGCACTTTGCTAGTTTTAACAATTTTAATGATAAAAACCGGTAAGATTCAATACACTCTGTTCCATAACTGTTCTAGGAGGAAAATATGTCAAAGAATTCAAAATCCTTGGGCTCTGGAGACATTAAAAGACACTTACGTGCTCAAGCTGATGCCCCTGAGCAGGCCGTGAGCCAGGGAGTCAATTTAGTTGGAGAAGTGCGAGAAATGTGGCGAGAGATGCTGAATGTGTCGGCAATACTGACGAAGGTCGTTGCTGACTTGGAGGATCTTGCTGTGATACATCGATCGATCACTGCCATGGACGCGAAGTTCACCGATGTGGGGGATGTCGAGAAACGGATCAATTATCTGGAGTCATTGGAGAGGAAATTATCTGCTAATCCATTAGTGACCAAGGTGGATTTGGAGCATGTCTGGGAGAAGTTGAAGGTCACTTTTGCACTGATATTCCCAGCCAAATTGAGAATAGATGCTAAGGATGGCCGTAAAACATTCACATGCCCACAGCAAGCATTGTCTTTCATAAAGTCAAAGGAGTGAGTAAGCCATCTTGTTGTACTCACGTTGCAGCCAAATGGACCACTCACTGAACATTTGCTTGACTGTTTGAAGAATCTGCACGCTTTTTTTTGTGCTGGTTCCGCCTAGCAGCTTGAGTTTATTTTGTGGAGTAACACACCTTCAGGACAGTTTTATGGATGAATCTACAAGCTCTTTGTCCTTATTCCGCCTATTGGCTGGAGTTTGCTTTATAGATTATCTTTTGCTGTATAATTCTGTCTCACAAAATTTATATAGAAACACTGGACTTGAGTAATCCGATGGCAAAGTTGTCACAGGGATTCTAGTAGGCATACATAGACTCTTTGAGTTTGGAGGGATGGGCGCCTGTTGGCGCTGTCGTGCGCAGGGTTAATGCGCACATTATTCTTTTTCTCTTTGTTTGGTTCGGGGGGATGTTCAGGTTCTAATGGTTGCTCCAATGTTGGAATGTGGTTTTATAATCTTGTTTTTGACACACAATCTATTTTTTCTTATATGTCAAAATGTCAAATGTAAAAATGAGTGGGTTGTCTCTCTCCACGTGGAATGTGAATGGGTTGGGGCACCCCATAAAAAAAAGGAAGGTTATTTCTCTTCTTACGCGTAAGAAATATGATATAGTTTTTCCTTCAAGAAACACACCTTTCTCTGCAGGAAGCTGACAAATTTGGGAAGAATTGGGGTGGACATGTTTTCTTTAGTGCTGGCTCGAGTAAGAGCAGGAGAGTCATTACACTGATAAGTAAACATCTACAATTCAAATGTCTCAAACAGATTAAAGATAAATTAGGAAGCGTCATTATGGTTTTAGCTGAAATTCAGGGACAAAGTCTTATTTTGGCTAATATTTATGCACCTAACGTTGATGATCAGGGCCACTGGCACCCCTCATGATATAATATTGGGAGGAGACTTTAATCTTTTGATGGACTCAAAATCATAGTGAAGCAAAAGTGTACAAGCCCCCTAGAGCAACACTGATGCTTCACAGGATGTGTAAAAGTCTTGGTCTTACAGATATTTGGAGACTTTTGAACCCATCTGGTAGGGACTATAACTTTTTTTCATCAGTCCATAAGATTTACTCTAGAATAGATTTTTTTTTTATCTCTAAGTCCCTCATTTCATCTGTTGTTTATTGCTCAATTGGAAACATTTGAGTATCAGATCACACCCTGGTGTGTTTAGAGGTGTTGCCACATATGGAGAAAGTAAATCATATAGTTGGCACTTTAATGTATCCCTATTGCAAAATCCTGAATTCCAACAAATGCAAAAGGCTGAAATCAATGTCTATATGGAGACCAACTGGTCCTCAGTATACTCTGTGGGTGTGGCTTGGGAGGCACTTAAGGCGGTTCTTCTGGGCCGGATCATACAGTATGCCGCATTCACCAAGAAATCCAAAGAAGATGGCAGGGGCATTGACCAGTCCTGTGTGTGTGTGTGTATGTGTGTGGGTCTCCTCCTCTTCCTGATATGAACCAGGTGATAAGCGTTGCGTAGGTCCAACTTCGTTAAGACGGACACCCACTGCAAGAGTTCAAAGGCTGAGGACATCAACGGCAAAGGATAAAGGTTCTTCACCGTGATGTCATTCAGCCCCTGATAATCTATGCAGGGTCTAAGCGAGCCATCCTTCTTCACCACGAAGAAGAACCCTGCCCCTGCAGGTGATGAGGAAGGGCGGATGAGACCGGCTGCTAAAGAATCCTTAATATACCTGTTCATGGCCTCCCTCTCGGGAGCCGAGAGTGAATATAACCATCCTCAAAGAGGGGAAGTGCCAGGATGCAATTCAATAGCACAATCGTACGGGTGATGAGGAGGGAGGGTCGCAGCGTGGGACCTGCTGAAAACCGCCCTCAAGTCGTGGTACGCCAACGGCACTAGTGACATATCTGCCGACTCATCCTGCAACGAAACACAAGACTGGACAGGGGACACAGCAGAGTTAAGACAATTTAAGGAGCAAAAGAAGCTCCAGGCAAGTACAGTGTTGGTTGCCCAATCTATGTGTGGGTTGTGCGTTACCAACCAGGGATGTCCCAGCACAACTGGGGTCAATAGGGATCGGATGAGATACAAGGACAACTGTTCAGTGTGGTTACCTGAGAAGCTTAGTGGAATGGGTGATGACTGACAGGGGCATGCCACTAAGCGTGTGGGTGGTGATGGGCTCATTCAATCGGATCCTGGGGAGCCGCCATTTGGAAGCCAAGTCTGTGTCAATGAAATTCCCTTCGGTGCCGGAATCCACAAAGGCCAAGATTACATGACAGTCCATTCCAATCAGCAGCCGGGCCGGGAGGAGTGTGCGGGGTCCGGGGGCTTTGTCCAAGGGTGTTGTGCTCGCCAGTAACCCCCTAACTACTGACGAGCGTTGTCTTTTAATGGGCAGGAGGCGACAAGGTGGCCCGAATGGCCGCAGGTGATGCAAAAACCCTTTTGAAGCAATCGCTGCCTCTCCTTACATGACACCGGAAGTCTACCCACCTGCATGGGTTCAAAATTGGAGTGAGGGTCAGAAATTCTGGTAGGAGGCATGGATTGTGAGTGAGGATTCAGTGTCTGAGTGGGTGAAAAGCGGCGTTGGTGATGCTCATGGCGTGAAGTCAGACGCTGATCAACCAGGATGGCCAGGTCCACCAAATCGTCAAATCACGGGGAAAGATCTAAAGAATAAATTTCGTCCTGGATAGTGTCTGAAAGACCTCGCAAGAACAAGTCCTACATAGCATGACCATTCAAATTACTGGAGGTGGCCAGGGTGCAGAATTCTAGCTCATAATCGGCTACTGATCAATTACCCTGGGACAGTCCTGATAAAATACTCCCAGCTTCCCGACCTTGAGCTGCCCGGTCAAACACTCGGCGAAGTTCCGAAAAGAAAGATTCATATGAAGAGCAGCATGGATGCCGGTTATCTCACATAGCTGTTCCCCATTCTCCAGCCCTCCCAGAGAAGAGTGTGATGAGACACGCAATCTTCAGAGCTGCAAGGGCTGCAAGGAGAAGAACAGTGAACATTGTGAGAGGAAATCTCTAACAGACCCCTCACCTTAGAATGGCGCTGGAGGGATGGTGCGTGCCTCTATTTGCTATGGGGTGTGAGAAGCTGCCGGAGGAGCAGGGGGTGTGTCCTGCACGGGACTGGGATCGGAGGGAGGGCAGAGCTGCTGGACCATCGCGGAAAGTTCCGCGGCTGCAAAGCCATAACTTCTAAAGGCATGGTTAGAGGCTGAGATCTGATCTTGGTGTCATCCAAGCAGAGCTCCTTGTTCGGAGAGGGCGGAGCGAAGGGTCATCTCCTCTGCTTGGTCCATGGTGTCCAGTTAATTCTGTCACGGAGGGGATGGGGGAAGACAAAGGACCCAAAAGCAGAGATGACAGTTCAATAGTGTTTATTAACAAAGGAATTAAATTCAATGAATGGCGCTCCCTGTGCCGGCTGCTGATGCAGATCCAATGAGCCACTATGGGCTAGTGATGAGTGTATTCGTAAGACAAGTGTGTGTGTTGTGGTAGTCTGGAGCAATCCGAAGAGGGTCCATTGAAGCTGGTGTGATGCAAAGCAAAGCCCAGACGATTCTCCCGAGACATGGGCAGATTCCTCCTCCAAATGAACTGGGCACTGAACTGGTGAGCGACAGCAAACAGGCAGGTAACTGCACCTCTACAGACAGGCAAACAACAGATACATGAGCACGCTCCAACTACACAAGAGAGAAAGGTTAAACATGACAGCGAACAATAAACTGGCAAAGAAACACAAGGAATAAGTAGGGAGTGCAATCAGAGGGAAGCAGGTGGAACGGCAGGTAAATCATTGCCGTGATCAGCATCTCCCCGAGAGTGAAAACACATGGAAACACTGATCACGCGTGCCAGCTCCACCTGCGAAGCACGAGGGACAGAAAGAACAAACAACAGTATGAGTCGGCACGAATGCCGGAACCATGACCATGATCAAATAAAAGGCTTTATAAGAGCCCATCAAATGCATCTGCTTCAGGAAATAAAGACTGGAGTGTACTGTACATAAATATACTGTATATTAACAAAACAGGAATTGTCATTGATGGTTTGGCACTGTTAACAGTGCTTCTTTTGTCTGCCGGGACACATCTACATTCTGTTTAAAGCAAACACATGTTAATAGATGATGGAGACAGTGTGTGTTGACAGAACTGTGAAAACTTTCCTTGTTCCACAAATAAACATGACGCTGTTGACCCAAATCAACCCGTATCACACACAGGATTAAAAATAATAGCACACAATGAAACATGAGTAAAAAAAATACAGATTTATTTTCTAAAGTAAACTCAATATCACACTCAGAATATCAGCGCAAGTAATCATAATGTTAAAATTTAGTGTGATATTGTTTTACACAACAAGAAAGTCATACTGAGTAACTCAAAATCCATTTGGCTGTTGTATTGTTTATTTTTGCTCTGTTAACAAAAATAGTTCAAAACAAAGGCAGAACAGGATCGAGCATTATGTGTTGTTTGAGGAGTAACAGAATACATGCAATGGGATTTTGTATTTAAAATACAAAATAATAGTAACTGTATTGTACAACCGTAACAATTTAAATAGTTGGTAATCAGAATATAGTTACGTTTTGATTACTGAAGTGATTACTTTGCATTTTATTGTCAATTTTTTAATTTAATGTTTAGTCTATTCAGTTGTAAAACATTTCTCCATATAAATGATGCGATCAGAGGAGTTTTTGAGCAGCAGTGAAACTCTTTTTTATGATGTGTTACATTCATACATGCAGACAGAGGGCGCTCTCACGCTTTTTATTATGAGAGAGAAAAAAAAAAACTACAACAACTTCAGGATCAATAATACCAGATATACATAAAAATAAAATAGTTATTAAATGAAATTAGGATACAGGAGAATATTCAACAAACATAAGCAAGGACATAAGAATTGTAAAAAAAAAAAAAAAAAAGGTTTAAGGAATTAAGGACAACAAGATGATTAATATACATACACAAATGTACATAATATAAAAGGAAAACATCTAATTACTTAGAGTTCCTTTAAAATATTCTTTATAATATTTCAAAAACCTTTGTTTTTTTTAACAAACTGAGGGATGTTAAGAGAGTTCTTAATTAAATAACTCGATTGAAACATTTGTGGACAAACTTTAGGTTGGCTTGAAAAAGCCTAGTCTGAAAGTTTAAAGACAGACAGACAGACAGTTAGATAGATAGATAGATAGATAGATAACAATGTTATGGTGCAGGGATATGTTTTGTTACTTGGTTGCTAGGGTAACCCCATCTGGTTGCTAGGCAGTTACAAAGGTGATACTCAAAAGGCTCCTTGCTACCCTGAGTCAAATGAACGTAACCGGAAGTCTCTACGATGTTCTGATGCAGAGATATGTGATTTGTTACTTGGTTGCTAGGGTAACCCCATCTGGTTGCTAGGTAGTTACCAAGATAATACTCAAAAGGCTCCTTACTGCCCTGAGTCAAATGAATGAAACTGGAAGTCTCTATAGTGTTCTGGTGCAGAGATATGTGATTTGTAACTTGGTTGCTAGGGTGAGCTCATTTGGTTTCTAGGCAGTTTCTAGGGTTATACTAACAAGGCTGCTTGCTGGCCTGAGTCATACAAGCCAACAATAAAGTCTCTATGATATTCTGATCTGGAGATATCCATCTAAGCTAATTTTAATGGAAGTCAATGGGTTTTGGTTGCTAGGGTGCACTAAATAGTTGCTAGGGTGTGGCTAAGTATTGTCCAGCATGATATTTAAAGGCTCCTTGCTGGTCTGAGTCAAATAAGCTTTGTAATGCAGCACTTTTCATACCACTGTCTCTTTAAGATGATTCGCTTATGTTTTCCTCTTTTGTAAGTCGCTTTGGATAAAAGCGTCTGCCAAATGAATAAATGTAAATGTAAATAAGCCAAAGTTGAAGTCGCTACGATGTTGTGGTGCAGAGACATGTGTTTTGATATACGGTTGCTAGGGTAAGTCCATCTGGTTGCTAGGAAGTTGTCAGGGTGATCCTAAAAAGCTTGCTGGACTGAGTGTAATGAGTCAAACCTGAGGATTCTATGACATTCTGATCCGGAGATAACCATCTAAGCCATTTTGAATGGCAGTCATTGGGTTTTGGTTGCTAGGGTGCACTAAATGGTTGCTAGGTTGTATGCAGTTGCTAGGGTGTTAAAGTGATAGAGTGAAAGAAAGAATAAAAAGAGTGATGTGAAGATAGAAAAAGAAAGTGATGGAGTGATAGATAGAAAGTATGAGTGGTGGAGTTATAGGATGTAGATTGAATCCTCTAATGGAGTTATTACAGAAAAACGTTTTCATACATTGAATGGAAGTCAAAGAGACATGAGGCCTTTTCGGAAGTCCGATACTGGAATACCGTAATCCGATCAGTTAGAAAAGATTTGGTGTTTGTAGCTTGAAAGCTCTAGGAGATACTCTTGGAAATTTTTGGGTCCCAGAATATTAATAATAATAATAATAATAATAATAAGCTTACTTAGTAGAACAGAATGTTGTCTTTTTCAAGCCAACTTAATAAAATGGGGAAAAGAAAGAGGGCAGCTTGCAAACTTTTGTTAATGAATGAAAAATTTGGCTTGCAGGATAATGAAATTGACAATATATTCAAGGGCGCTCTCACGCTGTTATGAGTGAAAAGGAGGATATGATGTCATAGAGGAACTCTCCCTTTGAGAGAATCCACATATGATCATAAAGAGATGTTGATGTGTACACTCTGTGGGATTTTGAATTAAGTATGGAGCAGCAGAAATATCATGTGTAAATTGTCATGTGAACATTTAGCTTTGAGACCCGAGTGTGACAGCTGGGCGGACTTTCTGTTTCCCTTTTTGATTTGTAACTAGTAGCCCCTAATAAACATGTAAACATTTATATATATATATATATATTTTAGATCAAATAGTTTTCCTAAAAGTTAATGTCCTCATATGTGGACAGCGGGACTAAGTTGTGAAATTTTTAATAATACCAATCTATAGAAAGTCAGATTATTTTATCAGATAGTTTATGATGTTTCCAGAAGTGTTGATTATTCATGTGTTTGAGACGTTACAGACATTATATCAAAAATTATCAAAATTAATTCTGATTCAAAGTAATGTCCAGCATCATCCAATCACTGTCAACCATGTTAAAATAAAATGATACATTATAAATTCTGAATCTATGTACTGATTATCATTGTCACATGTCTGTCAAACATGTTGAGTGATCCAAACATCATCTGCAGCCTGAAACTGAACTTTTGATCAGATTTTAGGAGTGAATGCACTTAACTGCATAGAGAGCTATAGGATGCTCTATGAACAGGAGTCTCCTGAACTGAGATCAGTTGGTTTAAATGAAATGAAATTATACATAGTCTATGACGTGTACGTGGGGTCTCAAGAGGTTAAAGGTACTTCTTAGTTCTATGTGTTAACTCACTGATAACCACAAACCGCTCTCTCCAGATGCACTGAATCACAGGAGACAAGAAAGAGCTCATAACCAGGAGATGTTTTTTTTTTTTTTAATCACCCTAAACTGACAGGCATATATTAATGTGTTTGTGTGTGTCTGTGTGTGTGTGATTGTGTCTTACCGCTGGTCTGTCTCTATGAGTATTCACAGCATCCACTTTCAAACAGACTGACTCCACCTTACAACCTAAAAAACACACAAACAATCTCTAAAAGCCCTGTATTCACATTTGTAAATGAAAAACAGGCATTATTCAGAGAACACTGAGAAAGGGTTCCCGTCTTACCATAAGCCACAGGTGTTAACTTCAATACTGTATGTAGAGGACACTTTAGGTACGGCAGTTCCACTGTACACAGACAAACACACTTTACTAGCGGAATTAACAAGAATGCATTGACATTCAACATTAACAAACCAAGATCACACTCATGCTCTGTTCCAAAATCTTAAGAGTGTACACAAACAAGAGAAATATCATAATTTTTGTCATTTTTAGGCAAACTAAAAGAGGCCTGTTGCCCTTTAGCGTGCGGTATGAAGCCTCTGTAGGCAGCTCATGAGGTTTGGAACAGCACTTTGGTGTGATGGTTTTCAGTATTAAGGGTCCCGTTATCACCTGCAGTCTTGTCCAGGAAGTAGGCCAGCAGGCACCTCATGACGGCTTGATGGCAGATTACTAAGACGTTCTCCTGACGCTCTAACTCCATGATCACGGGTTCCAGCCGCTGGACCAGATCTTCATAGGACTGTGAGGAGAGAGATGGATTACAACCCAGTTTTACACACACACACACACACACACACACACACACACACACACACACACACACACAAACACAAAAAATGCACACACACACACAAACACAAACACGCACACAAACACACACACACACACATACACGCAAACAAACACATACACGCACACACACACACACACACACACCACACACAAACACAACACACACACAAACACATACACATGCACACAAACAGACACACATGCACACAAACACACACACATGCACACAAACACACACACAAAAACAACACACACACACACACACACACACACACACAAACACAACACACACAAACACAACATACACGCACGCACACAAACACACACACACACACACACACACAGCCCGACAGATGAGAGTTTGTGTGTGTGTGTGAGCTCAGACTTATGGTGTGTGAAGTGTTCAGGCTCACAAAAACACACTGGTAATACTGTCACTAGAAAACACAACAGCTTAGAAACAGAATAAGAGATTAGTTAACTCTGTTTCAGTGTATTTACTGGTAAGTAATCTCAAGTATAATGGTTAGTTAGCAACATGCAACAATGAACATTTGATGAGGATTCTGAGGAGAAACATGCAGACTCCAAAGAGAGCAACACAAACCCAAAACAAAATAACATGAATGTTGAAAAACACCTCAAAAAGAGAAATGAACAGAAAACCAACACAGACTCGCCTCTCCTTTGGGATAACGGTAGCGATATTTGTCCTGATCCCGTAGAGCGAACTCCAGAGGATACTTCTGCTGGATCTCCTCGTACATGAGTTCCTCACAAACGCCCTAAATGCCATATTAAAATCATAAGAGAAAATCTCTGACTGAAATTAAACGAGCTTGAACATTAAAGTCACAACATGATTAACAAATGTATGAAGCGCAATCATACAAAGAGCATTATATAGTAGGGAAGTGCACAACTAATCGACTAATCAATTACTCGTTCTGCACCAACTTGTCGACTATTAAAAACACTACTTGAATATCGCAAATTGATTTTCCTTTGTAATGTGTCTGTCGTGAGCAGCGCTGAATACTGAAATTTTAATCTGAATCAGAAATCTTGAAGTTACAATTGAGTCCACTGTGGGGCGCTGTGGATGTGTGTCATCGAGGTGTTGAATGAGAGAAGAAGAGATCATGTTGTCTTTGGCCAAGTGTGAAGTGTGGCAGTACTTGTAATATTTTGATTCTTATTGTAGTTCTTGTTAGAGTGATGCAAACCTACGAACGAGAATCTGTTTTTATGGTGGAAAGAAAATGTGAAGCGGTACGAGAAACTCTGAAGCTGATCAGACCAGTATATGTGTATGTGCATTAAATCTCTGGACACAGAATGAACACATTGTATTAACTTTCACCATTTGTTTTTCTGAATACTTACATGTGAAATGATAAAAATGTGATGGCCTTTATGTAGAATCAGAGTTTATATAGTATGTGCATTACACTCATGCTGTCAGTATTGGATTCTATGCAAGCTCCAAGTGAAAGCAAATGTTATTTTAATAATGCATATTGTTCTTTTCCGAGAAGCACAGTTTGTTGAAGTTAGCTTATTTTGAAACTTGATAACGTTTGTGAACAAAACAATATATGAATTTCATGTACGTGTCATACTTTAATTTAAGAGTAATTGATAACTCGTTTTTTTGGGGTTAGAGTCCTCGTCTACAAAATGCCCATCCCTACAATATAGTGTGTTTACTGTTAGGGGTGTTGACACTCACAGCGTCGATCTCATTTAGAGCTTTCCACTGCTCGTACGGCACACCAAAAGCTTCTGCTGTCTGTATGGTCCTCTTCATCTGACTCGTCCACACCTTCAGATCATGAATATTCTGTGATTGAATAAACTGTCCCAACGCCTTAGCAAACTGAACGAGAGTGGGAAAACAAAAGATAGACACTTCAGGATGATTCACAACAACTCTGACAAGAAATAATTTGATTATGAAATATTGGCAAATTTTCAGCATTCTCAGGAAAAAAAAAGGTGTCAGCCTCTGAACAATTTTAAAGAAAATGGATTTAAACTGTAATGAAGAATTTCACATGTATGTAGGACACTTGTTCACAGCTGCTCCTTCAAATCCACTCCAACTATTTTTTTTAACCCTTTAAGCTTGTATGGGCCCGCTGAACTTAAATATTACATTAGTTAATTGTCAAAATATTAACAACTACAGTCTTGACCAACACAAAATAGGTATCGTTTGAAAGCTTAGAAGCTTTACTTTCCAATGCATGTAGACATTATGATCAAAACTGAACAAGTTCTTTGAAATTTGCAAATTAAAAGTGTACCGTTTTTATCATTTATAAAAAAAATTGCACTGTACAAATTATTGTAATCAGTAAAAACATCAAACTCATCAAATAGCCATGTGTCATATGTTGTTGGAAATGTCTAGCCTATTTGTTTTACTCACAGACAAAAATATAGCGAGTAATGGCTATATAAAGTATTTGTCTTTGACAATTATGTTGGTGTTGCTTACATGCCACGTTTTCACTTATAACTTCATAAAATATCACATACCATACCTTAGAGGAGGTGATTATCTTTCAAATGAGTCCACACACAAGATACTCAGATGCATAGATCATTAGATAATCCACATGAAGCACAATGTTACATATGACCACCAGGAGATGGCGCCAAATACATGACACAGACTCAATGATGACTCAAATGACACAGAATGAAACTCATTCTGTGAAATCTCATTACTAAAATCATGTCTGCATGCTATGCAAACCTTTAGTCATTGTTGTGTTTGCATGTGTAATTAGTTCTTATGTACAATTATTATGTTTTATTTGTTTGGAGAGGCTTTTGGACACATGGTAAAAAATTTTTTTTAATGCTATAACTTTTGATTGCTTTGTCGTATCGACACAAAAATATTTCTCAGATAAAGTTGACATGATTGGGAACAAAATAAAAGCAGTTTTTCAGAGCCACCTTATTTACACCCAGAGATATATAATGTCAAATCAGAAAAATAAGAAAAAAAAAGTACATTTTGGCTCAAATTATTTTCATTAATTTTTCTTAGGCTGAGAGTCTTAAAATGTATCATAATCTATATCATTACAAAATGTAAAAAGTTTTCTTTACAATGATACCAAACACTTGATCCTCCTTGTTTATTTTTTTTTTTTTTTTTTTTTTTTGTTGAGTTATAAGTCACTGAAATAGGAAATCTTTAAAAACACCTTCAGAGCTTAAAGGGTTAAATAAAAAAATCCTAAGTAGGCACAATTTACATTTGTCTACAAACTAATTCCCAGCACTTAAGTAGAAGACTTTAGGTTAAAAGGGTTTTAAGGTCACATTCACATTTCAAACTTCTGACTGCTTCTGTATCGATGATATTCTGGACTTGCTGTAAAGAATCTCAGAGACATTTTAGACTTTTGTACCTAAAATGCAGACTGTACAGATGTCTCACCTCCTTTCCCCTGGCCGAGAGCCCAGAATCACCTCCGATACGACCTTTGACATTCAGGTCACTCTCTCCGTGTCGGCACAGGTAGATGGAGCGCGGCGTGATGTGGATGTTCATGAGATAGTACACTATTCGGCTCTGTATGTGATCTTGCACCCGGTTCACCAAGTAGCGGCGGCCCACATCGATGATCTTGATGAAGGAAAGTTCCCTGAACCCGAGACGACTGAGTGAATTCATCGAGGCCTGAAGCTCAGGGATTCATTTCAATCAAATGTCCTCTTACCTGTCCAGCTCCTCATCCAGCGTCTGATAGGAGTTCTCGTAACACTTGATCCTCTTCATGAAGTCTGCGACGGCCTCTTCCGTGTTACAGTGTGTGTAGTCTGGACTGCCCAACTTCACTTGCTGTCACACACAAAGGTCTCGTTAGAATGGACAGAATCACGCCAGAGAAGATACTCTGCACTTCTGATACTCACAACAATGTTCTCTTCAATAACATCTGGATCTTCACACACAGACTCCACAAAGAACACCTGAGAAAAGAGAGTTTTAGAGAGCTGTGGCTGAAAACACAAATGACAAACACAAACGCTGTGGATCGGTTGCGGCACCTTAAAACCGTTCTGTTGTGCGAATCTGAGGATCGTCTCCCTCCGTTCTCTTGTTGTGTTTGTGGCATCAAAGACCTGAAGATTATCAAGTGAAAAGAGAAAATGTAGCTGAACAGAGATAACGTTCTAGACTGCGTGTAATTAAGCAGAGCTGAGAACGTCTGTTCTACTCTATAATTTGCATTTGAGTTAGGGCTGTCAAATAAAAATTCTAAATTCAAATATTTGTTGAATTTAAGAAAAATAATGCACATTCGAATGTTCAAACAGGCATTTGAATTTTGGATGTGTGCCGAGAACTGACGATGACTTCAGATCGATCACATTCTTGCGTTAAAAAAGGCTTGATGCAGCGCAACAAATACAGTTTAACAGAGAGCAGGTGTCTCAAGATGCTTTTTAAGTTATGTTTAATTAGAAACATCATCTGAAAAACAGCGCTTCTGCACGAGACGCTGAATAAACAAAAACAAAGGGAAGCAAAGACGTTCATCTAGCATGCGTTTACATAGAAAAACAAATGGATGGTTGCAAAAGCGTTCGGCGTGAACAGCCCCTTACAGTTGGTGGAGGTCTTTGGCCGTTGCGTCTTGCTCTCTTATAAGCATTTCTCAGATTAAGCAATACGTTTTTTTAAACAGTTTGTCAGGAAAGATGTTCAACTTGTGTGTCTCGAGATCCTTACAGTTTAAGTGTTTCGTCTGATTGAACAGCCCCTGACCTGTGCTCATAGTCTGAGCCGCTTCACCACCGAGTTCAGCCGGATACCACTGCTATCTGTGAATATCGCTACTCTACATACAACTGCACTGAATAAAACACAATGTGCTATTTCACTGTTATTATGAAGCTTGAGTCTGGAATAGGAGGAATCAGTACAAGTGTAACACCATGTGAACTGTCTATTGAAGCGTTTCCCCCCCCTCATTTAACATTTGAGGATATGGACCGAATAAAACTTTTTATTTATTTATTTTATGCACATTAGTTGAAAATGAAATGCTCTTTTTTAACAGCCAGTAATGTTCAATGCAATAATATAACAGTGCTGAATGGCTCATGTATTCAGTGTGCCCTCTTGTGGACTGAGGAAACAACGTCAATTTAAAAATCAGCTGAATATTGAATATTGAAAATATTTAGGGTAAATATTTGAATGTAGTTTCTCTGCTCAATTGACAGCCCTAGTATGAATGATGTTTCCTCACCGCCACCTGGCCGCCTTCATCTGTGAGATACTGCCTGACGTCACTGAGCGCTGCCAATGCACACTGTCTAAAAGAGACGAGGAATCACATGAGATTTTGAGATCAGATGCCACATAAAGACACTAAACATCCAGCAACTTTAAATGGACAGTCAAATGAGACATTTTGTCATAATTAGTCCATAATAAGACATAAACTGGATGGTAGCACTAGGGGATATGACCATATTTACTGTGAAGAGATTTTGCAGTATTGTGCAGATAGCGATACTTTATGTAAATATCCATGTGCACGGCATGTGCGTATCCATCAGTGGGCAGGCCTTCACGTCGGATCTGTTTAACCACTTCAAAATGAAGCACACAAAAATAATTTTAAGAAAGCCAAAAGATGAGCTCTGCATTAATTCGGTCAAAAAACATTTTTACAAAAAGTTTGTTTATTTATGTGATATGTATTTCTTGCAAAAAAAAAAAAAAAAAAATATATATATATATATATATATTTATGATATATATATTTTCTGTAAGTGTTTATATTTATGTGATATTTATTTTCAGTAAGTGTTTATATTTATGTGATATTTATTTTCTGTGTGTTTATATTTATGTGATATTTATTTTCTGTGTGTTTATATTTATGTAATATTTATTTTCTGTAAGTGTTTATATTTATGATATATATATTTTCTGTAAGTGTTTATATTTATGTGATATTTATTTTCTGTGTGTTTATATTTATGTAATATTTATTTTCTGTAAGTGTTTATATTTATGTAATATTTATTTTCTGTAAGTGTTTATATTTATGTGATATTTATTTTCTGTGTGTTTATATTTATGTAATATTTATTTTCTGTAAGTGTTTATATTTATGTAATATTTATTTTCTGTAAGTGTTTATATTTATGTGATATTTATTTTCTGTAAGTGTTTATATTTATGTGATATTTATTTTCTGTAAGTGTTTATATTTATGTAATATTTATTTTCTGTAAGTGTTTATATTTATGTGATATTTATTTTCTGTAAGTGTTTATATTTATGTAATATTTATTTTCTATAAGTGTTTATATTTATGTAATATTTATTTTCTAAAAGTGTTTATATTTATGTAATATTTATTTTCTGTAAGTGTTTATATTATGTAATATTTATTTTCTGTAAGTGTTTATATTTATGTGATATATATTTTCTGTAAGTGTTTATATTTATGTGATATTTATTTTCTGTAAGTGTTTATATTTATGTGATATTTATTTTCTGTAAGTGTTTACATTTATGTGATATTTATTTTCTGTAAGTGTTTATATTTATGTGATATTTATTTTCTGTAAGTGTTTACATTTATGTGATATTTATTTTCTGTAAGTGTTTATATTTATGTAATATTTATTTTCTGTAAGTGTTTATATTTATGTGATATTTATTTTCTGTAAGTGTTTACATTTATGTGATATTTATTTTCTGTGTGTTTATATTTATGTACTATTTATTTTCTGTGTGTTTATATTTATGTGATATTTATTTTCTGTAAGTGTTTATATTTATGTAATATTTATTTTCTGTAAGTGTTTATATTTATGTAATATTTATTTTCTGTAAGTGTTTATATTTATGTGATATTTATTTTCTGTGTGTTTATATTTATGTAATATTTATTTTCTGTAAGTGTTTATATTTATGTAATATTTATTTTCTGTAAGTGTTTATATTTATGTGATATTTATTTTCTGTAAGTGTTTATATTTATGTGATATTTATTTTCTGTAAGTGTTTATATTTATGTAATATTTATTTTCTGTAAGTGTTTATATTTATGTGATATTTATTTTCTGTAAGTGTTTATATTTATGTAATATTTATTTTCTATAAGTGTTTATATTTATGTAATATTTATTTTCTAAAAGTGTTTATATTTATGTAATATTTATTTTCTGTAAGTGTTTATATTTATGTAATATTTATTTTCTGTAAGTGTTTATATTTATGTGATATATATTTTCTGTAAGTGTTTATATTTATGTGATATTTATTTTCTGTAAGTGTTTATATTTATGTGATATTTATTTTCTGTAAGTGTTTACATTTATGTGATATTTATTTTCTGTAAGTGTTTATATTTATGTGATATTTATTTTCTGTAAGTGTTTACATTTATGTGATATTTATTTTCTGTAAGTGTTTATATTTATGTAATATTTATTTTCTGTAAGTGTTTATATTTATGTGATATTTATTTTCTGTAAGTGTTTACATTTATGTGATATTTATTTTCTGTAAGTGTTTACATTTATGTGATATTTATTTTCTGTGTGTTTATATTTATGTGATATTTATTTTCTGTAAGTGTTTATATTTATGTGATATTTATTTTCTGTAAGTGTTTATATTTATGTAATATTTATTTTCTAAAAGTGTTTATATTTATGTACTATTTATTTTCTGTAAGTGTTTATATTTATGTGATATATATTTTCTGTAAGTGTTTATATTTATGTGATATTTATTTTCTGTAAGTGTTTATATTTATGTAATATTTATTTTCTGTAAGTGTTTATATTTATGTAATATTTATTTTCTGTAAGTGTTTACATTTATGTGATATTTATTTTCTGTGTTTATATTTATGTGATATTTATTTTCTGTAAGTGTTTATATTTATGTGATATTTATTTTCTGTGTTTATATTCATGTGATATTTATTTTCTGTAAGTGTTTATATTTATGTGATATTTATTTTCTGTAAGTGTTTATATTTATGTGATATTTATTTTCTGTAAGTGTTTATATTCATGTGATATTTATTTTCTGTGTGTTTATATTCATGTGATATTTATTTTCTGTGTGTTTATATTCATGTGATATTTATTTTCTGTAAGTGTTTATATTTATGTGATATTTATTTTCTGTAAGTGTTTATATTTATGTGATATTTATTTTCTGTGTGTTTATATTTATGCGATATTTATTTTCGGTTTATATTTATGTGATATTTATTTTCTGTAAGTGTTTATATTTATGTGATATTTATTTTCTGTAAGTGTTTATATTTATGTGATATTTATTTTCTGTAAGTGTTTATATTTATGTGGTATTTATTTTCTATAAGAAGTTTTTTATATTTATGTAATATTTATTTTCTGTGTGTTTATATTTATGTGACATTTATTTTCTATAAGAAGTTTTTATATTTATGTGATATTTATTTTCTGCAAGAAGTGTTTATATTTATGTGATATTTATTTTCTGTAAGAAGTGTTTATATTTATGTGATATTTATTTTCTGCAAGAAGTGTTTATATTTATGTGATATTTATTTTCTGTGTGTTTATATTTATGTGATATTTATTTTCTGTGTTTACTGTATATTTATGTGATATTTATTTTCTGTGTGCTTATATTAATGTGAAATTTATTTTCTGTGTTTATATTTATGTGATAAAAAAAAGTGTTTATTTTCATTGGATTTCTTTTGTTTGATGCATTGCTTTGAGAAGATATTGAGTTTCTTGAGGAAAGTTTCTAATAATAATTATAATATTGGTCAACAAAATATCAGACCTATCATCATATATAATTTTGGTCATATCTCTCAATGCTACCAAATTATAGTTTCTCTATAGCTCTAAGATCACCACAAACATTAAGTGCGTTTACATGCATGTTCTTACACTGATTATGTGTAATAAAGTGCCAACATGTGTGGTCATGTAAATGCATTAAATGGCTTTCCTTGCCTCTTCATGGTTTGATGTCAAAAGCAGAGAAAAACTAGATTATTTCAAATCTCATGTAAACACAGATTTCTTGTTTTGTCTGATTTGAAATAAGTTGATTTTTGAGAGTAATCTGCGTATTGATGTGCATGTAAACGGGCTCAATATCATAATGTGGCTTCCCATTTCTGTGATACCTGTAAACTTTAATAGTTATTATAGTCTTACTTCCTGATTTTGAGACCCTCTTCATTGTCTGGTCGGAAGAACTCGAAGGATTTGTAGATCTTCACACATTCCCGTCTGTACTGTCCAACATTAAACTCTGTGGAAGTGGAATAGCAATAGAACACAGATGATGTTTACTGATACAGCATTCTTCTTAGTGTTTGTTTACTGTCTCAAGTGAAAAGAGTGTCTCTGATGTCTCTTGATCTGACTGGAGTCCCTTCTTCAGTGTAAGTCTATGGGGTTTTTTCAAGTGATCTGTTAGTAAAGTAATGATGTGAGGGATCATTTATGTCTGGAACACTCAATGTTTAATACTAACATCCAGTCTGCACTTGACGCATCAAAGTGAATATTCTAAATGACGTGCAGATAGAAATGATCAATCAGCTGTGAGCTTGAGAAGACTTCAGCAATGGTTAAATGTGTGAATAACTTGCATCCTACTTTATTTTCAATATAAATCCACTGGTATAAACATTTACTTGTTCTATAGCCTAATTAGGTTGGCTTGAAAAAGCCAAAACACTGTTCTACTAAATAAACGTATCTATCTGTCTGTCTGTCTGTCTGTCTGTCTGTCTGTTGTGGCGAGTATCCCGTGCGTTTCAGCATCGCCCTGGAATTGGAGCTCATTTGCCAATCAACCGTGGAATGCAGATGCTGATCGACGTCACCTGTGAACAATCAGCTGGAGGGGATTTAAATGCCGGAGGAAGAGGAAGATGGTGAGCACCATCTCCAAGGCATGACACTAATCCTCTTCTCTCTCTCTTTCAATTCCAGACTCCAGCAACGAGTGAGCACCGATCACCACACGCATTCTGAGGAAACTTCAAGAAACACGGGATTCACGAACACAGACTACAAAGAGCTAAAGAATGAGATTCTTGGCACGGGTGGGGCTTTCACCGGTATGTGCGGCGCGGCGCTTCCATGAATGGGTGTATGATGCTCAGGTTCCTGCCTGCGTACAGGCTTCGCAGCTGTCCCGTCTAGCCCGTCCGTGGCTGTTGTCTGTGCAACCGATGCCAGTACAGATAGCAGAATGAGCGGTGGTAGACAAGTTCCTCTGGTCCCTCCCCCGCATGCAACAGTGGGCTGTAGGAATGCGGAACCCCGAGACCCTCGCCACCCCGGTGGAGGCTGTGGAACTGGTGGAGGTGACGCAAGCCCTTGGCAGCGGAGAGAGAGCTGTCACCTATTTCTGGAAAACGCACCAGAAAAGGCGACCACTGGAGGGCAACTCATGGCCAGTAAGCAGACCAGCGACGGCGTCTGTTCGGGAGGAACCCATGCCCACGGACCCAAACCCCCCGGAGGCCCGAGCCTGGCTGGCAGTTTGCATCGTTCACCGAGCAGTGCCCCGGGAAGCTCCAGAAAGGGAGGTGAGGTCGAGGGCCGCTGTGTGAAAGCCATCGCCATCGCCACACCGAACAGTAATTGAGCATGTAAGTGAGATGAGGGAGAGGATCGAGAAAGTGATGCCCCTGGTGCGCGAACATCTGGCAGAGACCCAACGGGCCCAGCAGCGCACGTATGACCACCCTGCCCAAGCTCGTGAATTTCACCCCGGAGACCAGGTCCTGGTGCTGATCCCCTGTGCCACGTCTAAGTTCCTGGCCACCTGGCAGGGTCTCTACACTGTGGTGGAATGGACAGGGTCTGTAACGTATCACATCCGACAGCTGGGACGAAGATGAGTGGAGCAGATCTACCACATTAACCTCCTCAAATGCTGGACCAATCCCAAGAGATGAGTCGTTGGGTACGCCCAAACCGAGGCTCTAGTGGTAGATCTGGGAACCAACTCTCCGCAAATCAAAAGAAGGAATTGGAAGCCCTGGTCAGACAGTTCAGTGACGTGTTTTCGAGTCACCCTGGGTTGACCAACATGATCCATCATGAAATTTGCACACCTCCTGGAACCATCATGCGGCAGCGTCCCTACCGGGTCCCGGAGGCTCGCCGACAGGCTATAGAGGAGGAAGTGCAACGGATGCTACAACTCGGGGTCATCGAAGAGTCCAGAAGCCCCTGGTCTAGCCCGATTGTGATGGTTCCGAAGGACAACTGCACCCTCCGCTTCTGCAATGACTTCCGGAAGTTGAATGAAGTCTCCACCTTCGACGGATACCCCATGCCCCGAGTGGATGAGCTAATCAAGCGGCTGGTCCGAGCGCGGTATAGTTCAACCCTGGATCTGACCAGAGGATACTGGCAGGTACCCTTAGCCCCATCATCCAGGGAAAAGACAGCATTCAGCACACCTAACGCCCACTGGCAGTACCGGGTGCTACCCTTTGGTCTACATGGGGCACCTGCCACCTTCCAACAGATGATGGACATCATCCTGAGACCCCACCAGGCATATGCAGTGGCTTACCTGAACAATGTTGTGATCCACTCGGAGCGGTGGGAGGACCACCTGGACCGTCTGCGGAGGGTGCTGACTGAACTGAGTAAAGCTGGACTCACCGCCAATCCAAAGAAGTGCCACCTAGGAGCATCGGAGACATGCTACCTGGGATATCAGATTGGAAGTGGTCTGATCATGCCCCAGGAACAGAAAATGGAGGCAGTATACTCCTTTGGCTGACCAACCACCAAAACCCAGGTACATGCATTCCTTGGGTTGGCGGGATATTATCGATGCTTCATACCTCACTTCTCCACTATAGCCTGTCCCCTAACAGACCTGACCAAGAATGGAGCCGCCCTGCAGAAGAAGCTTCCAGAAGTTGAAGAACGCCCTGTCCTCATCTCTGGTCCTACACGCCCCAGATTTTAACTGCCCCTTCCTCCTACAAACAGATGCCTCGGATATGGGGTTGGGGGCCGTCTTGTTCCAAGTCCAACAGGGGGAAGAACACCCCATAGTGTACATCAGCCGGAAGCTGACCCTAGCCGAAACCCGGTATGCAGCCGTGGAGAAGGAAGCATTGGCCATAAAGTGGGCCATCCTGGAGCTACGATACTATTTACTGGGCCGGAGCTTCACTCTGCTGACTAATCATGCCCCGTTGCAATGGATGGCATGAGCGAAGGACTCTAATGCCAGGGTATCCCGCTGGTTCCTCACCTTCCAGGACTTCCATTTCAAGGTGCAACATCGACCAGGGGCTGCCAACGGCAATGCAGACGGCCTGTCCAGGATGTTCAAAGGTTGGTCAGGTCTGTGTAAAAGGTCACTCCCTCCCCCCCATCCCCTCTGTGTGCTTCCAGGTCCAGGACATCGCTTGGGCGGGGAAATGGGGCGAGTATCCCATGCGTTTCAGTGTCACCCTGGAATTGGAGCTCATTTGCCGATCAACCGTGGAATGCAGACGCTGATTGGCATCACCTGCAAACGATCAGCTGGAGGTGATTTAAACATAGAGCAAGATGGTGAGCACCATCTCCAAGGCATGACACTAATCCTCTTCTCTCTCTCTTTCAATTCCAGACTCCAGCAACGAGTGAGCGCCGATCACTGCACGCATTACATGGAAACTTCAAAAACACCGGATTCACGAACACAGACACCCGACACGCTCACCCCACCCTTGCACCGAAGACACCATGCACCATTAAGTTCTCCTTTTACTTATTGTCACAATAAAACAGCCCCTTTGTGGGACTGTGCACTTGAGAATAATTGTCTGTGCCTCGTTCATCCCGCCACACTGTCTATCTATCATCTATCTATCTATCTATCTATCTATCTATCTATCTATCTATCTATCATCTATCACTTTCTTATCTGTCTACCACTCTCACTCTTTTTTTACTATCTTTCTGTCAGTCCTTCTTTTCAATATATCACTCTATCACTTTTTATCTATCATTCTATCTAGTGCACCTTGGAGAAGGAGAGGACACTGGTGCAGTTTGGTTGCCGCTTCTCCACCCGCGTTTTCAGTGTTTTCAACGTTTTCAACGTTTTATTATTTATGTTTAGTGTTTTAGTGTTATTTGCTGATAATATGCGGGTTTGCTGTCCATTTTTTATCTGTTTAGTGATTTTATGTGGAGTGTACGGCAAGAATGTTATTGAACACCCGGAATTCGCCATGTTGGAATACTCCAAGGATGAACGTTTTTACCTTGAACACCATTTGCCTCTTTATACCTCTGTGTTGGATTGTTACACCTTCTACGCCAGCCAAAATATGTTCATCGGAGTTCCCGTCGGAATCTTCATACAAGCGGTGCTGGTATCAACTCGATATGGTCTCGCCGATGCACGGATCATCGTTATCCAGCCCCGCGTGGTGTCTGCTCTGCTAATCTCTCTTATCCTCAGAAGCGTACTGCATCTAGTGGAGGAGTTCGCCTCAAGACAATAAGGTTTGCACAACTGAACACTCGTTCTGTAAACAATAAAGCTGCTTCCATCAGTGACATTATTATGGATAATAAACTGGATTTTCTCTGCCTCTGTGAGACTTGGCATCAGCCGAATGACTATGTCAATCTTAATATGTGTGCCCTGCCAGGCTACACGTACACTGACACGTACATTGACCACGATCCACCGGTAGAGGTGGTGGACTTGCTGTCATTCACAGATCTGATGTTTTAGTTACTGAAGTTATGTTGCCATGTTTTTCATCTTTTGAATGTTTGCCGTTTAAATTGAATGGTCCTTCACCGGTTCTTGTTTTAAATATTTATTGTCCTCCCAAACTAAACCCGGTGTTCTCTGAGTTTACTGAGTTGGTGACACTTACCATTGCAATTTGCTAAGCTATTTTTTTAATTGGTGATTTCAATATTCATGTAGACAATGTGAACTGTAACAATACTGTGAGTTTTATGAATGTGTTAGAGTGTCATTGTGTTAACTTTCCGACACATAAACACGGTGGAAAAAGGCCACTTTTGTAATGTTTTTAAAATGTGTGATAAAAGAAAGCCGTGCATCAAAGATTACACCCAGGTTCTGCACATGGTTTGCAGGAATCATTGAACTGTCATCCACATAAAGTTCCAAAGCATTACATTTACTTACAGCATTCGGAGTACCAATTAAAAAAGTTTCAGTTTTGGAACAGTTCAGTTAAAACATGCTAGCATTGCCTAGTAACATGCTAAAACATGCTAGCAACACCTAGCTACATGCTAAAACATGCTAGCATTACCTAGCAACATTCTAAAACATGCTAGCAACACCTAGCAACATGTTAAAACATGCTAGCATTGCCTAGCAACAGGATGAAACATGCTAGCAACACCTAGCTACATGCTAAAACATGCTGGCATTGCCTAGCAATATGCTAAAACATGCTAGCAACAAGTTAAAACATGCTAGCATTGCCTAGCAACATGCTAAAATATGCTAGCATTGCCTAGCAACATGCTAAAACATGCTAGCAACACCTAGCAACATGTTAAAACATGCTAGCAATGCTTAGCTACATGCTAAAACATGCTAGTTACCCCTAGCAATATGCTAGTAATACCTAGCTACATGATAAAACATGCTTTAACTTGCTAGCAACACCTAGCTACATAACAAAACATGATAGCAACACCTAGCTACATGCTAAAACATGCTAGCATTGCCAAGCTACATGTTAAAACATGCTAGCATTGCCTAGCAACATGCTAAAACATGCCAGTTACGCCTAGCAATATGCTAGTAATACCTAGCTACATGCTAAAACATGCTTTAAACATGCTAGCAACCCCTAGAAACATTCTAAAAAATACAAGCAACATTCTATCAACTCCTAGCAACTTGCTAAAACATACTAGCAACATGCTAGCGATGCCTAACTACATGCTAAAACATGCTAGCAATGCCTAACTACATGCTAAAACATGCTAGCAATACCTAACAACATGCTAAAACATGCTAGCAATGCCTAGCAACATGCTAGCAATGCTAATCTATCTCTATCTATCTATCTGTTAAAAAGCTTTTAAACCTTTTTTTTTTACATTCAGACAATGCTTTTTCAAACCAACATAAAGTTTCTCAACAAACTTTTCAATCTAGTTATTATAGTAATGTTATAGTTGCTAAAACTCTTGATAAATGTGGTTAGAAACAAAAGATTATTTAAGTTAGTGGACCAGAGACCAGAAACATCATGAGCTGGATGTAATGTAACAGTCAGAAGTTATTTAGATATATAAAGAATAAAATTCAAAGCAAAAAGATTTACACACACGATAATTTGGTAAGTAAAATAATTTTATTTCAGATAGATGGTAAAATAAAGAGGCTGTAGAATGTAGTATCTGTTAACTGTACACAGATTAATAGATTACAATGGGATTTATTTGCTTTTGCGAAGCTCAGGTCTGATGTAAACAGGGTGTGTTAGTGTTAAATGTTTGTTCAAATATGAGCATTTCAACTAATGTCACTAATGCTGATGAAATCTTTCAAGTGTTGTAATGCACAGTAAACTCATTTGAATAATCTCGTGCAAGCATCAGGTACCTTTTGTTGGAACGTCAATCCAGTTGAGGTAGCGGGTGAGTTTTTTGGAAATGTAGGTCTTTCCTCTGGCTGGCAGACCCACGGTCACTATAAGAGTTGGGCAGTTGGTCATACATACTGGAACAGAGAAAAAAACATCAGGTCAGAGATACTGTATGTCACACAACAACAGTCTGCTGTAACAGCAACACTATCTGTCAATAAAGGACATAGGTCACTTCTGTAGTTCCACATGTCAAATTAAATAATATTATAATAATGTCCACATCCTCCTGCAATTTAAAACTTGTACTTTGCCCTTCAATCATAAACGGTCTAATGTTAAAATAAAATAGACCAATGTTTAACCAATATACAAAAAAAAAAAAAAAAAACAGCCAGAATTCAGTCTAATACAGACTTGTGATTGACAGATGATGTCACAACAGAACAGCACTAATAATCCCATAATTAAAAATACTAATACAAATATTTCTTTAAAAAAAACAAAAAAACAAACAGCCACATTTTCCTGATCACGATCATTTTTAAGGATATAAATGCTAATCTGGCAGCAAAGTAATTATAATACATGCAGAAATTATAATGAGGATTACTTATTATCATTAATAAAGGTGTAATGATCATATATGACATTAACATATGTAAAATAACTATTCGAATTAGCATATTTGAACATGCATTATAATGTAATATTTGTGAATAGCTGTTATTAATGAAAAGTTACAATATATACCTCATAATATTTATAATAAGCTTAATGAGACATTAAAAAACATCTAATGAATCTGTTGAAAAATCAACCCAACAGCATGTAAATGTGTTTGTACATGAGAACTCTCGTCTGACTCCAGCATCTCTCATCCGATCATCTGTACGTACCCTTCCTTTCACTAATGTGTCACTCTGGAAGCCCACATTTTCTTTAAAGGGTTCTGGGTGAGCTCTCAGGGTAGTAGATTATCTCATCGCTCCGTGTTCTTCTCTATTAAACTCATTTTATTGTTCAGAGACCAGATCAGAAATGAACATCAGCACACGAGACTCAACGGACCGTAAATCTAAAAAAAAACTTTGCGTATTTATATAGAAATATAAGAGTGTAGAATGGGACGAACGGTACAGACATGGTTTATATTTGAACTCTTCCCTGTGCTTTTTCAATCCAACAGCTAATGAAGTTGTTATTCAAGTGTCAATTGTGATCGATGTCACGTGGCACGTTACCTTTTTCAGCGCTGTTCTGGATGGACTAATCACAGTCGTTTGTGATAACTGGAAAAGCCATTAAAAAAATCATATAAATCATATCAGGTATCATCCTTTGGCGTTAATAGATTTAAATGACTGAACGGTTATTATAGGAAACAGTTATCATAAAGTGTTTTAAGGCTAAAAATTGCCAGAAGATTCCCTTTCTTACATTTGGAATCAAACGGTCATCTCTGCTATAAAACTGGGGGCTTTAAGAAATATTTTGGTTAATCTCAATAATTTTAATCTTCTATAATTTTATAAAATCACTTACATTAATTCTCCTGTTAAAAGTTGTGTATTATTTGAGCTATAAAGTTGTTTAAATCGTCGTTTTAAGGTTTACGGTGTTACTTCGTCATGGCAACAAAATTGTAAAATTAGATATAACTTTACACAGAAAAGGTTAGTAAATGCTTTATAATATTATAAGCCTCACATTTCTGTCTTTAAACCCTCAAAAATTGACCCCATTGACTTCCATTGTAAGTGTCTTTTTTTTAGAAAAGGAGGGACGGGTCAAAATTTTAGTGGTAATCAACATTATGCCACAAATGGATGTCATAATGTTGATTACCGGAATATTCCTAAAAAGGGATAGTTGACACAATATGACAATTCTGTCATTGTTTACTCATCCTTGTAAAAAAGGGGTATAAACCAAACTATTGGTCCGATGTCGGATTCCAATAGCACTTGAATGTTTCTGCGTTGTTCTGTCTTTTCTGAGCGCTGAACCAAAAACACGTATTATTTATTTGCATTTTATCAATTGACTCCATTATTAATTTTAACTGACTCCAATTTTTTATTAATCTGACTCCAATTTAAATTGAACCTCTAATTTAGATTTAAGCTCATTGATTTCTGATCATTCTTTTAATTTAATCTTTTTAAGTTACTGATTACTCTGAATCATCCTAACTTTCATTATCCTTTCATTCGGGTCCTGATTGTCGCTTAGAGTCATATACCGGCCGATTAATTACATAGATCTCACGGACACAAAATCGCCAGTCCCATTCATAGACAGCGGTTGCAGAGTTTACTAATATCATCTGGTTCAGCCGCCTACTGCTTGCTCAAAACCAGATGATAGTTTTATTTAGTCACGTTTCATACAACTTGCTAAGACGGCAATAAGCAGTGACTGGTAGTCTTAAGTGGTTTCCTCCTATTCATAAGCTCCAGTAATGATCATTATCCTGGACATAAGTTTGGAGTAACAAAAGGCGTCCCTCGAATCTACCGGTGATAAATGATTTCGGAGGAATACAGAATAAATCAAAAGTAACAATTTATTTGCCAGGTAGGATTTAAAACAGAAGTTACAAAATCAATCAAAGCCAATTTCACACATGATCAGAATAAACAAACATTCTTAAAAATAAAAGACAAGTCAAACAAACATACCTAGCAATAGAAAGTGACATACAGCAATTGTGTGGGATATCTGACTACAGGTTCCCCGATTCCTATGTCATCTTGAGCTTGGATTTGGTTTACAATTTAGGGAGTTGTAAGTGGACCTTTGAAACTTGTGATTGAATAGGTCGTTTGATGTTTACAAAGAATGCACCTAATCTGCATACAGCATCTGGTCTCTGTGAGAGATCTGGGAGGGGGGCATGCCCCTGATAGAATACAGTATTTTACTAAGTTCTTAAATCTTGTGATTTGACTTTGCTGAAAGGGAATGAGACCACTGAGACCTCTTGAATGATACCAAACATGTATGATCAGAAAACATTTTACATTACAGAACAGGATAAGTCATAACTTTTTGGTGACCCAAAAGTGACCTGAGGTGAGAGAGGGGGCAGATGTGAGAGAGATTTGCGTTTTATGGTCTTTAATCAGAAGGGTGTGTTGTCTCAGGTGGAGATGCTCTTCTGTGTGAGAGTTTTATGACGTTGGCTCTCACAGAGCCTTTTGGGTGTAGACATCCTTACACCCTCGTGTTGTTCCAAATCCGTGTGACTTTCTTCCACTGAACATAAAAGCAGATGTTTGGCAGAACGTTAGGCACTCAGAGTCTCAGTCACCATTCATTTTCATTGTATGGAGAAAATATGCAGTGAAAGTGAATAGTGACTTGAGACTTCTGTCTAACATCTCTTTTTGTGTTCCACAGAAGAAAGAAAGTTACAAAGAAAGAACAACATGAGTTTTGGTATGAGAGCACTTGCCTAGTTTCCCTAATAATTTATGTGGAAACAAATAAGGTCTGCACAAACCTCAATATTTATACATGTAATGCAAAACAATACATCATACTGTGCATCAGTGATTCACTAGATGGCGAGAGAGGCGTGTGTTGATTTGACTTGAACAGTGTGATTTGTGAGAGCAACGTTCACACCTAACATTGATTCATAATAATAGATGACTTCTACTAATAATAATATTGCAACATACAAAAACAAGTCAGTATAATAGCCAGTCAAACACCACACCTATTTATGTAAACAGATTGCTTTATATTATGACCATTTATATGGAGGAGTTTACATATTTTAAACTAGATAGTCTGAACTAGATCAGTGTAATATCTCATTTGAAAAACATTGATGATAAAGAGATATGTGTATTGATGCAATAACAGTGTTGCTCACAAACCACAGATGATCAATCCCCTTAAAGCAATTCCAATGAATTTCCTTATTAAATGGAAACACTGTAATGATTTACAGATCTGAAACTGAGATTAAGTCGTTGTGCTGGAGGACCCAGAAAACCACAAAAGCCCTACAATCATACAAATAACTTCATATTGCAGTCCATTGTCATAATGCACAGTTAATATGAATTACATTTAAAACATCCTTGTTTGTGTTTAAAGCAAAGTTTAAAGACCCTATAAAGAACACTTCACATTCAGTGTTGGGTGTAATCCAATGACAAAGTAATTACTTACTGTAATCTAATTACTTTTTAGTCCAAAAAGTAGTGTAATGCATTACATTTTAAATTCTTGTAATCAGATTACAGTTACTGACTTTCAATTAATTTAATTACTTTTAAGTACATTATAGGGTTATGATTGTCTCATGTATTATGTAGAATACATGAGTTATGGCCCCAGTAACGAGAAATGTGAAGTACTGAGTGTATGACTTGTGTGTAATATAGACATTATTTTGAATGTGTTGAACGGAAAAGTGTTTTAGAAAGTATCTTAAAAGTAATTAGTAATGCGATTATTTAAGTGTTTTAGAAAGTAGCTTAAAAGTAATTAGTAATGCGATTATTTAAGTGTTTCAGAAAGTAGCTTAAAAGTAATTAGTAATGCGATTATTTAAGTGTTTCAGAAAGTAGCTTAAAAGTAATTAGTAATGCGATTATTTAAGTGTTTCAGAAAGTAGCTTAAAAGTAATTAGTAATGCGATTATTTAAGTGTTTTAGAAAGTATCTCTAAAGTAATTAGTAATGCGATTATTTAAGTGTTTTAGAAAGTATCTTAAATGTAATTAGTAATGCGATTATTTAAGTGTTTTAGAAAGTATCTTAAAAGTAATTAGTAATGCGATTATTTAAGTGTTTTAGAAAGTATCTTAAATGTAATTAGTAATGCGATTATTTAAGTGTTTTAGAAAGTATCTTAAATGTAATTAGTAATGCGATTATTTAAGTGTTTTAGAAAGTATCTTAAAAGTAAATAGTAATGCGATTATTTAAGTGTTTTAGAAAGTAGCTTAAAAGTAATTAGTAATGCGATTATTTAAGTGTTTTAGAAAGTAGCTTAAAAGTAAATAGTAATGCGATTATTTAAGTGTTTTAGAAAGTAGCTTAAAAGTAAATAGTAATGCGATTATTTAAGTGTTTCAGAAAGTAGCTTAAAAGTAATTAGTAATGCGATTATTTAAGTGTTTTAGAAAGTAGCTTAAAAGTAATTAGTAATGCGATTATTTAAGTGTTTTAGAAAGTAGCTTAAGAGTAATTAGTAATGCGATTATTTAAGTGTTTTAGAAAGTATCTTAAAAGTAAATAGTAATGCGATTATTTAAGTGTTTTAGAAAGTAGCTTAAAAGTAATTAGTAATGCGATTATTTAAGTGTTTTAGAAAGTAGCTTAAGAGTAATTAGTAATGCGATTATTTAAGTGTTTTAGAAAGTATCTTAAAAGTAAATAGTAATGCGATTATTTAAGTGTTTTAGAAAGTAGCTTAAAAGTAATTAGTAATGCGATTATTTAAGTGTTTTAGAAAGTAGCTTAAGAGTAATTAGTAATGCGATTATTTAAGTGCTTTAGAAAGTAGCTTAAAAGTAATTAGTAATGTGATTATTTTTAAATGAAGTAATTAGTAAAGTAGTCTGATTAAAATTTAGAGAAATAATTAGTCATTTGTAGTGGCTTACTATTTTGAAGTAACTTACCCAACACTTTTCACATCATATTTTGCATATGCATCATATTAAACAACTTTGCATTAAATCTTTAATAAATCAGATCCTTTTCATTCAACACTCAGATTTCCACAGATAGTGTTTCTTGTGCAGCAACACAATATAAAAGGAAAGGTGGGTTGAGAATCTTTCAAAAGTAATTTTGCAAACAGCGAAAGCTATTTTTATCACCATTTATCAACCTTCCTGCACACAACAGCCAAACAATCACATCTGCCAGTCAGATACTGTATTAACTACAGGCATATGACCGTAATACTTGTTTTAACGTGCCTGGCTGCAGCTGTGGTCTGTTAAAGCCGATGGTCAAACAGTGTTTCTCGTAGTCATACTATACACATAATACTGCAATGTCATAATAACATATAATCTTTGGTTACTTAGTTCTAGTCTGTTCTTGTCAGGGAAACTGAATGTCACTTCCACCACGTTAGATTAAATGATAGTTCATGGATCATTTTGTTTATTTGTGGTATAAATCAACAACAACCATTCAATTACCGGCCTAAATTGTTAATCATTACTCCACAACAACCCCTGTAAGATTGCATGATGCTCTGTAAGAATGCAACTTCACTGAATCACATTCTATTCGCTGCTAACCTTAATGAAAGCATGGTGAATTTTACTCTCTCTGGGTCACTAGGTATTCTATTTTTATCACATCACCTACTGCAATTCACTGCCATGCCAGTAATCCAACAAACATGGCCATGATTTGACCTCAACAATTCTGCACAGCATGAATGACGTGCTCAGCACAATGTCATTCACAACACTGAATTCAAGCACACATGCACATAAAACTTCAACGCATTTCGATGCATGCAGCACATTAGCGGACTACTGTGCGCTTCTCTTATCTCATTCAAGTGCACTTCATTAGACACAGTATCCTTTATTTTTAGACCATATGCATGACGTTCTGAATTTACACGTGAACGAACGAGCCTATGCTTAGCGCATAGAGCAGAAAAAGCCCACAATTATAATGTTATTGCTCAAATAAAAGCCTCGTGGACACTTGAGTCTGAAGCACACGCGCCTACGTGACAGAGTCTTGTTTACATCTCCCTCCTCGCTCGCGCACACAACAGCAGCTGCTTCCGCCAGCACACGGCCATAATCTCACATTCCTTACCCCTCTGATCCAGATTCTGCGAGTTTTTGGGTCGGCCTGCTCCCCTCATCGTCCGTGTTGTGTGTTAGTGCTTTGTTTTGATGCAGCTCGAGTCTTGAGAAGATACAGGAGAAGTATGTGAAAACACCAGCGAACACGCCCACTGATCGACCTGGAGCGCGGCCAATCGCAGAGAAGCGAGTGGACACGCCCACTTTCATTAAAAGGAATTGGGAGGAAGTTTCTGTTGATATTGTTGCGCATGCACAGTGTTGTGCAATAGATGTACACCAAACAGCCACAACATTAAAACCACCTGCCTAATATCGTGTAGGTCCCCCTCGTGCCACCAAAACAGCTCTGACCCGTTGAGGCATGGACTCTAAGAGACCCCTGAAGGTGTCCTTTGGTATCTGGCACCAAGATGTTAGCAGCAGATCCTTCAAGTCCTGTAAGTTGTGAGGTGGAGCCATTGTGGATCAGACTTGTTGGTCCAGCACATCCCATAGATGCTCAATCTGATTGAGATCTGGGGAATTTGGAGGCCAAGTCAACACCTTGATCTCTTCATCATGTTCCTCAAACCCTTCCTGAACAATGTGTGCAGTGTGGCAGGGCACATTATCCTGCTGAAAGAGGCCACTGCCATCAGGGAATACTGTTGCCATGAAGGGGTGTACATGGTCTGCAACAATTTTTTGGTAGGTGGTACCTAGGTTGGTAGGTATTTTGGCCTTCTTCCCATAGTGCATCCTGCTGCCATCTCTTCCCCAGGTAAACGACACACACGCACCCAGCCATCCACATGATCTATAAGAAAACGTGATTCATCAGACCAGGCCACCTTCTTCCATTGCTCCATGGTCCAGTTCTGACACTCACGTGCCGCTTTCGGTGGTGGACAGGGGTCAGCATGGGCACTCTGACCGGTCTGCGGCTACGCTGCCCCATAAGATGCAATGCACTGTATGTTCTCACACCTTTCTATCATGGCCAGCATTAAGTTTTTCAGCAATTTTTGCTACAATAGCTCTTCTGTGGGATCGGATCAGACGGGCTAGCCGTCGCTCCCCAGGCGCATCAGAGAGCCATGACCATGTCGCCGGTTCACCGGTTGTCATTCCTTGGCTCACTTTTGGTAGGTACTAACCACTGCATACCGGGAACACCCCACAAGGCCTGCCGTTTTGGAGATACTCTGACCCAGTGGTCTAGCCATCACAGTTTGGCCCTTGTCAAAGTCGCTCAGATCCTTACGCTTGCCCATTTTTCTTGCTTCCAGCACACGAAATTCAAGAACTGACTGTTCACTTGCTGCATAATATATCCCACCTCTTGACAGGTGCCATTGTAACGAGATAATCAATGTTATTCACTTCACCTGTCAGTGGTTTTAATGTTGTGGCTGATCACTGTATATTAAAAAGGAATGTGTCACAATGTCATCCATGAGTTAATTCGTTGCAGATTTTAAAGAAAAAGCTAACATTCTGAACAAGCATAAATATATTTGCAGGCGCACTATGCAGAATTTATTGATTCATTTTTATTCTTATAGTATTAATAAAAAAGTATTTTTATTAATTTTGGACATGTAACATGGCAATTCCGTAGTACTCTTTGAGTATCATGTAAATGCTATATGAATACGGATTGTTCAGTGCCATGTTGTTGTCACGATCACCGGGAATGATGGAGGCTCAGGACCCAACCATAGAGTTTAAAAATAAAGGAATTGGGGGCCTGGTATCTCAGCGAGTAAAGACGCTGACTGTCACACCTGGAGTCGCGAGTTCGAATCCAGGGCGTGCTGAGTGACTCCAGTCAGGTCTCCTAAGCAACCAAATTGGCCCGGTTGCTAGGGAGGGTAGAGTCACATGGGGTAACCTCCTTGTGGTCGCTATAATGTGGTTCTCGCTCTCGGTGGGGCGTGTGGTGAGTTGTGTGTGGATGCCGCGGAGAATAGCGTGAAGCCTCCACACGCGCTATGTCTCCATGGTAATGTGCTCAACAAGCCACGTGATAAGATGCGCGGATTGGCGGTATCAGATGCGGAGGCAACTGAGATTCATCCTCCGCCACCTAGATTGAGGCGAATCACTACGCCACCACGAGGACTTAGAGCGCATTGGGAATTGGGCATTCCAAATTGGGGAGAAAATAAATAAATAAAAAAAATTAAGGAATTTATTAATACAAAAAAACAAAGGCAAAAACCAACACAAACTCCCAAAATGGGGAAAAACAAACATAAACTACCCTGTAGGGGAAAAGGTAATCCAGGCTGGGGCAGAGGTAGGGATGAGGGAAACAGGACCGACATGAACCAACCAACAAACAGACCGACTGGAAACACACAAGACTGGAAACAAGCACAAGACGAACTGGCACTGGACAGCAAACATGAAGAGACTAAAATAGGGAGAGAAATCAACAAGTTAACAAGAGAGGGCAGGTTTGACTAATAAACTAATAATGGGCAAACAAGGAGGCGGGGTATGACGTAAGAGAGAGAGACATGCGGCGATTCAGAAAGAAAACAAAGCCACGTGCTCTCACAAGACAAAACACCCGAATAGCATGAGCGCACATCGCCAAGACAATAAGGCAATATACGACCATGCCAACCAACAAACAAGATGAGAGAATGCGTTAGCAATGCCACACATTGTCAAAAAAACAAAGCAACGCCACGCATTCTCACACTAAACGAAACTTGAGCGAATATCATGAGACAAATGCCATTCGATGCACACAACAGGTGACAAAATCAAGACAGGAAACCTGTGCGAGAGTTTGGCCTCACACAAACCCGAAACCTCAGACCGAAGTGAGCGAACCTCAGCACAACGTGAAGACAGCCCACGACCCAGGCGCACAGCGCAAAGCAAGTGCAACGCGCGTCCGCAGTCATGAGACAGACATAGATTATTGACACCAAGATGACAAGCACAATGCACTCACACCAATACAGGACAAGACATTGAACATTAGCGTCCGGATCCCGACACCAAAACTGAAACCGAACCAGACAGAAGGGTCAGGATCCAGACATCATGCTACAGACATGAAACAAGACCGACCAAAAACACAAGACAGACATGGGATGATGATGTCATGGTCCTGTCAGACAAAAACCCAGACTGACAGAGTGACAGTAGCAGTTGAAGATATTAAAGTACAATGGTGTTACTTTCTGATACCACCACTGTACTGTTGAATGTATGGAAGTGCGCTGTATGATTTTTGGAGAAAAAAGTAAAAAAAAAAAAAAACAATATATCACTGTATTTTTTATTTTCCATGTATATTCCATAGTATATGAATATGGCTGTCATTACCATGGTAAATATATCAAAGTACCATAGTGTACTACCATAGGGTACTATAACTTTTTTGTAATATCCTTACATAAGAAAGTGCTATTTAGAGTTCGTTTTTTGGTTAACGTCTATAAAATGACCATATTATATAGAATTAATTGGAGGAAAAAATCTTTTTATGAAAGTACCATGTGATTTCACAAAGCAGATAAAAGTCACAGCAAGAATCAAACCACCATATTCAAATTAAAGAGACAATTAAAATCTAAATGGGAAAGACCTACATAGCAGACTCGTACAGGTGTTTTAATGCCACAAGATCTCTCATGAGATGTCAACATCCACCTGCTGTATACTGCACTGCTTCTGTATTCAAAAACACATTTCAACTTTATGATGAAACGTGGGTCACGTATCTACAGTACAGACAAAGCGGTGACCTCAGGTCACATTCATTGGCCAAACATCAAATAATGAACACAGCTCAAATGTGGGTCCTGTTATAATGCACTGTATAATGTTTCATTACTACATATTACACAGTGCATAATAACAGTTCAAATTAATGCACATATAAATAGAAAATTATATTCATTGCATTCTGTTAAATATTTAAACACTGTGAATCATATCAGACATTCAGAAAAAGCATTATGTTTGATGTTTCATGTGATATATTTCATGTTTCATGTGGGTAACAGACCTACAGACTGAAACTGCACATGCTGTCAGCCACTGACTGTGTCGTGTGAGACACAAAGTTTTATTCCTGCAGGGGGCGCTTGACGCTCTGAGAACCGTATCCTTCATGCATCTGCATTTAAATCTCAGAACGTTTTATATCCCTTTGGAGACATTTTACACTAGATAGTTATTAAAAACTGATAATTGCAAGGATTCATACCTGTGAATGGAAATCCTCCTATGCATTATCTATAAAAGCATCTTTTAAAATCCTCATCCAGTAATAATAAACGACTGTGATTGGCCCATCCTGGCCAGCACTGAGAAAAGTGACAGGTACCACGTGACACGCTATCTACTCTGGAGAGGGATTGCGTGACACTAGTTGGGCGATACCAGCTCGTACAACGGAGGGGGGACTTGTCTCAATATGACAGACTCACAGCCACGCAATTGTAAGGTATCTCATACTAAGTTAATTCAGCGTTGATAAAAAATATTAACGAGGACAGATGCATGTGTTGGGGAACAAATCACCCCCTTCACAGCAGTGGGGTTACATATCCCCCACTTCAATTCTGCGCCAATGCTGTAAGATATAACAATGTCATAAGTGTGTTAATTTGTCATTAGAAACAGGAAATTTACGTAATCTGGCACACAAACATAAAACCTGTGAGCTCTTCATCAGAGAAGCCTAACATCGACAATGATTGTCAGAGAGATGAGCCATCTGACAGAATGTTTACAGTGTTACAGACGAAGAAAACAGTATAATAAAAACAAAATAAGGCAGTAGAGAAGGTTGAAATGAAATAGAGCGTGTGACAACAGAAGATAGGCTGAGAGAGTGAGTTACAGCACAACATTCTGACCTTTCTGTGTCTCTCTGGAACATTCTTTATAAAGGCCATATGTTATTTACTGACCTCACTGTCACCTTTAAAAGTCTCACTCATATTCCTCTCACTGTCCGTGTGGACGTGCTCCATCTCAGCTTTGGTGTGAATAGAATTGAATATGGAAATAGAATAATAAGAGTGAAATAACTAGAAGTGGTAGACAGTGTCTTTCTCACGTACTGTATATAAACTCTCAGTGTCTGAAATGCTGCTGGAGTTTTTCTCAGAACACACTTTTCAGTTTTGAGTTCAACATATTTACTGACAAACACAAAGTGTCTTCATTTTCAACAGTTTAACTTGTTTTTATGAAATGTTTTACTTGAAAAGTGTTTTAAAGAAATGCCACTTGTTATCTTATGCACTGGCATTCAGACATTTTTAATTGTGTGGGTTAACTGTTCAAATCATTTCTGCAATCACTGTATTTCACAAGTACATTTATTTCAGACACTATGAACACTGCTGTCTGTTACTTTTCACAAATACAAAACAAAACCTCTGAACAATAATTGAGATTGAGATTCAGTCAGTTTGTTCATGCTGATGACTCCAAAAACAACAAACATCAAGACTGTAATAATAGTTCAAACTGTAATAATAGTTTTCAAGCACAGACTCAGTAAAGTGACTTGTTCCTCAAAGATCAGGTTTGCTATGGAAACTAGGGCAAAGGTCACTGTTGAGTGTCGTCTAAATATGTTCTCTAGAAATTGGCCTCACTAATGTTGGCTTTGCACCAAAACTCTGTGTGATAAATGCTATTTATACACCAGTATCTGACTACAAAGACATCAGGGCATGTATCAAGTGAGTTTGGCACATTTTCAAATGTCAAATTGTGTCAAAATCTCAGATATATTTCAGGAAAACATTTCTTCATATAATCTACTCAGCTTTGCAGTAAGAATATACCATATACCCAAAATATGAATCGGTCCCTGAATATTTGAGACAGCAGACAGGAGAGATCACGTCTACAAGTCAATACATGCAGAAATTGTCCTGTGGATCTGATCTGGGGTCAGAGTTTCAGGAAATTTTGTGACTCACTGTATAAAAAGTACCACATTTTGCAATACACAGAATAATGTGAATCATTTCCAGTACAGAGATACCATTCCTCAAAAAATCTCTGTAAATCTTTTGATCCTAATAGAAACCAACAGCACATTAATCTCTGGTTAGTCTAAACACTGGTTTATAATTCTGCATCAGTCCTCCGCCGTAGACTCCAGTTTGCATTTATAGTTCTGTGTTGATGCGTCTGTGTCGTTCTGTGAGTACACAGTCAAGTGTGAGTATGCTGAGAGAAAATGCATTCATTTCTCAATAATTGTACTTCTCATAAATAAACAGCAATGCAATTTGTGGATTCAAAAGTATTTATTAAATTATTGTAGCATTAAAATGAGTTATGCAGTATTTTATTTATAATATACACTATACTGCCAAAAGTATTCGCTCATCTGCCTTTAGACGCATATGAACTTAAGTGACATCCCATTCTTAATCCGTAGGGTTTAATATGACGTCGGCCCACCCTTTGCAGCTATAACAGCTTCAACTCTTCTGGGAAGGCTTTCCACAAGGTTTAGGAGTGTGTTTATGGGAATTTTTGACCATTTTTCCAGAAGCGCATTTGTGAGGTCAGACACTGGCTCGCAGTCTTCGCTCTAATTCATCCCAAAGGTGCTCTATCGGGTTGAGGTCAGGACTCTGTGCAGGCCAGTCAAGTTCTTCCATACCAAACTCGCTCATCCATGTCTTTATGGACCTTGCTTTGTGCACTGGTGCGCAGTCATGTTGGAACAGGAAGGGGCCATCCCCAAACTGTTCCCACAAAGTTGGGAGCATGGAATTGTCCAAAATCTCTTGGTATGCTGAAGCATTCAGAGTTCCTTTCACTGGAACTAAGGGGCCAAGCCCAGCTCCTGAAAAACAACCCCACACCATAATCCCCCCTCCAACAAACTTCACAGTTGGCACAATGCAGTCAGACAAGTACCGTTCTCCTGACAACCACCAAACCCAGACTCGTCCATCAGATTGCCAGATGGAGAAGCGTGATTCGTCACTCCAGAGAACGCGTCTCCACTGCTCTAGAGTCCAGTGGCGGTGTGCTTTACACCACTGCATCCGACGCTTTGCATTGCACTTGGTGATGTATGGCTTGGATGCAGCTGCTCGGCCATGGAAACCCATTCCATGAAGCTCTCTACGCACTGTTCTTGAGCTAATCTGAAGGCCACATGAACTTTGGAGGTCTGTAGCGATTGACTCTGCAGAAAGTTGGCGACCTCTGCTCACTATGCGCCTCAGCATCCGCTGACCCCGCTCTGTCATTTTACGTGGCCTACCACTTCGTGGCTGAGTTGCTGTCATTCCCAATCACTTCCACTTTGTTATAATACCACTGACAGTTGACTGTGGAATATTTAGTAGCGAGGAAATTTCACGACTGGACTTGTTGCACAGGTGGCATCCTATCACAGTACCACGCTGGAATTCACTGAGCTCCTGAGAGCGGCCCATTCTTTCACAAATGTTTGTAGAAGCAGTCTGCATGCCTAGGTGCTTCATTTTATACACCTGTGGCCATGGAAGTGATTGGAACACCTGAATTCAATTATTTGGATGGGTGAGCGAATACTTTTGGCAATATAGTGTATGTTGCCTACAATGCAAAGAGATAATAAATCAGGTATAAACTGACTTTTTTATTCACATCAATAATAATAAATAAATAATGTGGCATATTTTGACGCTCCTTGCTGATTATTTCTTTTTTAATTAATAAATAACTGCGTGCTTGACAAACACATGATGGGTTTCGTTTTAAAGCTTAGAATCTTTACAATGCACACAGGTAAAATAATCAACTGTTAACAGTTGCTTTTTTAATCTGCTTGCAAATAATCGAAAAAAATAATCATGATTACAATTACAGCTGCTGCAATTAACTATTTGTAAAAAAAAAAAAAAATGTCAATTGCAAAATTCCATATAGACCTTTTCCCGATGCATTACATTTTACTATTTAAAGGAACAGTTCACCCAAAATGTAAAATTCTCTGATCATTTACTCACCCTCATGCCATCCCAGATGTGTATGACTTTCTTTCTTTTGAAGATTTGTAGAAAAAGCTCCAGGCTCAACAGGTCCTTCGAATGGGAGTGGATGGTGATTAGATATTTGTAGGTCCAAAAAGAACAGACAGTCAGCATAAGAGTCTCCAGCGGTGACATTAATGTCTTCTAAAGTGAATCACTTTGTGTGTGAAAAAGAATGTTATTTTATCACTTTTTTTATTTTATTTTTTTTATCCCCTTTTCTCCCAATTTGGAATGCCCAATTCCCACTACTTAGCAGGTCCTCGTGGTGGCGCGGTTACTCACCTCAATCCGGGTGGCGGAGGACAAGTCTCAGTTGTCTCCGCTTCTGAGACCGTCAATCCGCGCATCTTATCATGTGACTCGTTGTGCATGACACCACGGAGACTCACAGCATGTGGAGACTCATGCTACTCTCTGTGATCCACACACAACTTACCACACACGCCATTGAGAGCGAGAACCACTAATCACGACCACGAGGAGGTTACCCCATGTGACTCTACCCTCCCTAGCAACCGGGCCAATTTGGTTGCTTAGTAGACCTGGCTGGAGTCACTCAGCACGCCCTGGGATTCAAACTCGCAACTCCAGGTGTGATAGTCAGCGTCAATACTCGCTGAGCTACCCAGGATCCATTAAATCACTTTTTAACTATAAAAGATCGCTTTCAGCCAGACGTTGACGAATGGCCGAATTTACCCGAGTGCTCCTGTGATGTAAGCGTGATGGCACGTGAACTGACGCATGACAGACACACAACCAATGAATCGAACAAACGTGCCATCACGCTTGCATCACAGGAGCACTCGGGTAAATTCGGCCATTCGTCAACGCCTGAGTGAAAGCAATCTTTTATAGTTAAAAAGTGATTAAATAATGTTCCTTTTCACACACAAAGTGATCGATTCGCTTTAGAGTCATTAATGTCACCGCTGGAGATAGGATGGATTACTCTTATGCTGACTGTCTGTTCTTTTTGGACCTACAAATATCAAATCATCATCCACTCCCGTTTGAAGGACCTGCTGAGCCTGGAGCTTTTTCTACAAATCTTCAAAAGTGTTGTGTAGAAGAAAGAAAGTCATACACGTCTGGGATGGCATGAGGTAAATCATGAGAGAATTTTAAATTTTAAATAAAAAAAATTCAGTGGTTGTGCATTGTAACCAATCACAGATATGTCCATTGAGAGTACATAAACATATCAAAAATGATTACAAAATAAAGGAAAATAATCAAAAATTATCAAAGATCGTGCAGCCCAATGATTATTTACTGTACACCATACTGTTGAACATATGGTCAAAACATCATACAGATCGGAAAGGTCTCGATCAGAATACAAATGACATACTACATACCAGATATACGTAATATATAGAGTAAAAGACCCGAGAAAAAGCAGATGTGTCTTTTGTTGCATTTTTGCTTGTAACTCCATGAAATAAACTGAACATAAAAAAGCAGATGCTCACAAAAAACGAAACGAGTCCAAACACAATGTGACATGATCACTGATCAGTTGATATAGATGCATAGATGAAATAATCTTTCAGAAAATGTGCCGCTACCTCAGATAATTTCTTGTCACGCTCTCTTGTAATAAATCGGACCAATCACAGCTGTTGTGGTCTGCCTCTTGAAGAGGTGCTCGTCAGGCTACGGTGTTGGTTTGACACAGAAGTATTATCGTCCTTAAGACTCATGGGACCTTGAGTTTTATACAAATATAATCAAGTAAAAGATCACTACATAAAGCATGAGTGTAAACGCACAAACACTCAGAGCTAAAGAATGTTTTCAGTGTTGAAACAAGCACATCTTCCTCCCTCTACTTCTCTTGTTTCTCAACTCCTCTTCTGTTGTTCTTTGGAGAGCTCATCTTCCATTCTTGTTTTTTTCTTCTTTATGTGTTCTTTCACTTCCCTTCATCATGTGACTGATGTATCTCATTGGCTACTGCAGCCGGATCCAGCGCTCTTCTCTCCTGTAGCGGCTTTCTTGCGTCTCTTGTTCAGTAAGGGGTTACTGGAGGCATCCAAGTCTTTAATTTTCACCTGCTCGTAATCCACACGCATGGTGGCCAACGCACTGGTCAGCTCTTCCTACAAACACAGACAGACAAAGAGACATTGTCTTTATTTGAACTTTTATTATTTTATTCTCCATATTTTAAAACTGAGTTTAGATGTGTGTAAATGTATATGTGTGTTGCTAATACTCTGGTATTTAAAGGGTATTTACCATGCGACTAAAACTGCTTAAATCTGAAAATGAGTTGTTTTTCAGTTCTGTTATGTTGTATGCATACAGTATATTGTTACTTGGATAAAGCTCACCTTGACTTCATCCCACATGTCACAGTCTTCAGTGAGCACTCGTGTGGTGTGAAGTGGAGTCTGTGGAACCACCATTGATTGCTAAAAAAGAAAAACATGTGAGTGTTGATTTCCTGTGATGGAGCGAGTGATGATAAACACACACAGACACTCACATTGATCCACGGATGCTTCATAAACTCCTCAATGGTCATTCGCTCATTGGGGTCCGTCTTCAACAGTTGGTGAATCAGTTGTTTGGCTGCAGGAGGAGAACGTTCCAGAACATTATTCCAGCACACAATCATTAGAAATGTCTATGTCCATTCAATTCAATTGACAGATTAAGTGAGTTCAGTTGAATCTCTGTATTGTAAATAACGGATCATAGTGCTGGTGTGAATATGTGAACTCAACTGAGACCCTAAGTTAATTTACAAACACAGCCAAATTATCGAGGCATTTATGAACCACTATTTACAACATTTCACATATTCACACTCATACACAGACAGAACTATATGTAACACTCTATAAAATCCAGTTTTAGATTGTTCCCTGGTGATTTCACAGCTATTGTAATACTGTTTACTAGTAAACTAAAAAAATCCAGTAAAACACAGTGACAAAATTAAGCTATATTTTAGTTTCTTGTGCACTGAACAAAAGGAAACAGGACATCTACCACACAAAGCTGGCACACATGATCACATCTCGTCATGGCAATGGAAACACTAGCAACAGCGCCCTCTGCTGGCCAACAATAGTGTATGCAGTATACACAGTTCATAAAGCTTACCCTCCTCAGACACTTCAGCCCACTCGGGATTGGGAAACTCGTACTGGCCCATGCGAATACGCCGCTTCATACCCGGCGAGATGGCCTGTCCCGTGTTGGAGTAGAATGGCGGGAACCCGCACAACCTGCTCGCAACAATAGCAGCAACGAGCACCAAACTGTCAGCACATTCAGACTAACCCTTTGTACAAGTATAAATAA
>NC_059378.1:195000-202500 GCF_019703515.2 Myxocyprinus asiaticus | reverse complement strand
CTCTCTCTCTCTCTCACACCCACACACACCCACACACACACACAGCGTTTGTATTACTTGCTGTGTTTGTGAATCCACTGAAGTCTAGTGGAACACAGTTACATTTTCAATATGCAAACTCTTATTAAAGGAATAGTTCACCAAAAAATACAAATTCTGTCATGATTTATTCACTCTCATGTCATTCCCTTATGAACATAAAAGGAGATATTTTGATGAATGTACAGTATTGTTGACAGGTTTCATGAACCAGATCAACCAATTCATCAAAAGAACAATTTCTCGAGTCACGTGACGCCATGCAACATTCGGACGTGTGAACGGCGAGCTCTGTGCACTTTGCTAGTTTTAACCCTTTTAATGATATAATCCGGTGAGATTCGATACACTCTGTTTCATAACTGTACTAGGAGGACAATATGTCAAAGAATTCGAGATCTTTGGGCTCTGGAGATATTAAAAGACACTTACGTGCTCAAGCTGACACCCCCGAAAGGGTTGTGAGCCAGGGAGTCGATTTAGTCGGAGAAATGCAGGAAATGCGACAAGAGTTGCTGGGCATGTCGGCAATGCTGACGAAGGTCATTGCTGACTTGGAGGATCTTGCTGTGACATGCTGATCGATCACTGCCATGGAGATGAAATACTCTGAGATGGTTACAACTCTGAGTGGGGGACGTTGGAAGTTGGAGTACATGGAGAACCATAGCCAGCGGAATAACGTCCGTATTGTTGGAATTCCTGAGGGCGAAGAGGGTCGGGATACGGTGAAATTCCTGGATGGGCTCCTTCCGAATCTGCTCGACATAAGAGGCCATAAGCTGGAAATCGAGCGAGCTCACAGGATTCCGGCTCGGCGATCCGCTGAGGGAGACTGGCCCTGATCAATTCTGGCCAAATTTCTGAGACCATCCGATAAAGATCTTGTGTTAGGTGAGGCGAGGAGTAAAGGAAGGCTTTTTGGAAAAACCACAGCATTTTCTTGTTCCCAGACTTTGCGAATTCGACAAGAGAGAAATGTGATCGATTCAGGGAATGCAAGAAACTTTTACATCAACAGAAGGTCACTTTTGCACTGATGTTCCCGGCCAAACTGAGAATAGATGCTAAGGATGGCCGTAAAACATTCACATGCCCACAGCAAGCGATGTCCTTCATAAAGTCAATGGAGTAAGTCATTTTGTGATACTCACGTTGCAGCCGAATGGACCGACTCACTGAACATTCACTTGACTGTCCGGTTTGACTGGAGTGTTTTTGTGGTGCTGGTTCCGCCTAGCGGCTGGAGTTTATTTTGCAGAGTAACACACCTTCGGGACAGTTTTGTGCTCTTTGAGTTTGTTCCACCTATTGGCTGGAGTTTGTTTTATAGATTATCTTTAGCTGTATAATTCTGTCTCACAAAATTTGTATAGAAACACAGGACTTGGGCAATCCGACGGCAAAGTTGTCGCGGGGGTTCTTGTAGGTGTACATGGACTGTTTGGACTGTTTGAGGCATACACTGGCACTGTCGTGTGCGGGGTTAATGCAAACGTTTTTCTTTTTTCTGTTTGTTTGGTTCCGGGGGATGTTCGGGTTTTGATGGTTGCACTACTGTTGGAATGTGGTCTTTATAATCTTGTTTTTGACACACAATCTATTTTTGCTTATATGTCAAAATGTAAAATGTTAATATGAGTGGATTGTCTCTGGTTGGGGCACCCCATGAAAAGAAGGAAGGTTATTTCTCTTCTTAAATGTAAGAAATATGATATAATGTTTCTTCAAGAAATGCATCTTTCCCCGCAGGAAGCTGAAAAATTTGGGAAGATATGGGGTGGGCATGTTTTATTTAATGCTGGCAGGAGAGTCATTACACTGATAAGTAAACATCTACAATTCAAATGTCTCAAACAGATTAAAGATAAATTAGGAAGAGTCATTATTGTTTTAGCAGAACTTCAGGGGCAAAGGTTGATTTTGGCTAATATTTATGCACCTAACGTGGATGATCAGGGCTTTTTTATAGATCTTGAAGGGATGCTGCAAGCCGCTGGCACCCCTCATGATATAATATTGGGAGGAGACTTTAATCTTTTGATGGATTCAGTCTTTGATCATAGTGAAGAAAAAGTGTGTAAGCCCCCTAGAGCAACACTGACGCTTCACAGGATGTGTAAAAAGCTTGGTCTTACAAATATTTAGAGACTTTTGAACCCATCTGGTAGGGACTATAAATTTTTTTCATCAGTCCATAAGATTTATTCTAGAATAGATTATCTTTTTGATATCTAAGTCCCTCACTTCATCTGTTGTTGATTGCTCAATTGGAAACATCTTGGTCTCAGATCATGCCCTGGTGAGTTTAGAGGTGTTGCCACATATGGAGAAAAGGAAATCATATAGTTGCCGCTTTAATGTATCCCTTTTGCAAAATCTTGATTTCCAACAAATGCTAAAGACTGAAATCAATGTCTATATGGAGACCAACTGGTCCTCAGTATTCTCTGTGGGCGTGGCTTGGGAGGAAATTAAGGCGGTTCTTAGGGGTCAGATCATACAGTATGCCTCATTCATCAAAAAATCCAAAGCATGAGAACTCGTGGAGTTGGAAGGGAATATTAAAAGTGCAGAGGCAGAGCTGAAGTGCCGAATGTCATCTGATGGCCTCAGAAAATTGACCTGTTTGAAATACAGATATAATACTATTTTATCGCGGAAAGAGGAGTTTTGGCTATTCAGGGGAAGACAGTCATACTTTGAGTTGGATGACAAAGCAGGAAAACTTCTGGCTAGAGAGAGAGTCTTTTTCTACCATTCCCTCAGTGAAATCTGCTGGTGGTGAAATATTTACCTCAGCCATTGATATTAATAATGCTTTTAAAGAATTCTACTTTGATCTCTATAGTTTCACGTCTTCGTCTACTGATGAAGATATTAGAAACTTTGCAGAACCATTAGATCTTCCTAAACTGACGAATGAGCAAAAAAACTCTCTTGATTCTGAAATAACCTTGGAGGAGCTTGGCAAGGTAATTAAGGCCTTGCCTACAGGCAAGGCTCTGGGGCCAGATGGCTTTGCCGCTGAATTGTTTAGATCTTATACTACAGAACTGGCTCCACTTTTGTTAGAAGTTTATTTGGAATCATTAAAGAATGGAAAGCTTCCTCCAACCATGACACAAACCCAGGTCAGTCTGATTCTTAAAAAGGACAAAGATCCAAGTGAGTGTAAGAGTTACCGTCCAATTTCTCTCAATCAGCTAGATGTAAAAATATTGTCCGAAATTTTGGCTAATCGATTAAGTAAAGTTATGACATCTCTTATCCATATAGATCAGGTGGGGTTTATTCGGGGCTGTAGCTCTTCTGACAACATTAGGTGTTTCATCAATATCATGTGGTCAGTAGCGAATGATCAGTCTCCGGTCGCAGCCATCTCACTTGACGCCGAAAAGGCGTTTGATATGGTAGAATGAGATTATCTTTTTAAGATTTTGGAAATGTAAGGGTTCGGGAATACTTTTATTGGATGGATCAAATTACTTTATAGACACCCGTTAGCAGCGGTACAAACAAATGGATTAATTTCAGATTATTTTACTCTGGATAGGGCACCCGGCAGGGTTGCCCTCTTTCCCCATTATTGTTCTGTCTTGCCCTGGAACCATTAGCAGCTGTGATAAGAAGGGAAGATGATTTTCCAGGGGTGATGGCGGGAGGTGTGGCACATAAGCTTTTGATTTACACAGATGATATTTTATTATTCGTCTCTGACCACACTAGATCTATGCCTTGCCTCCACAGAATTATCAATTCCTTTTCTAAATTCTCGGGATACAAAGTTAATTGGCCTAAATCTGAAGCTTTGGCTCTGACAGCGTACTGTCCAGTAACGGCTTTCCAGCCGGGCGCCTTCCAGTGGCCCAAAAAGGGCATTAAGTATTTGGGCATTTTATTCCCAGCAAATAGTTAGAGTTCATTTTGACCCCTTAATAAAAAGGTTTTCAAGCGATATGAGCAGGTGGGCTTCATTACACTTATCTATGATTGAGAAGGTTAATGTTATTAAAATGAATTGTATTCCAAAATTAAACTACCTGCTACAGTCACTCCCAATAGATGTCACCCTCTCTTATTTCAAGCAATTTGATAGCATAGCAAAGTCCTTCATTTGGAATGGTAAACGTCCCAGATTACATTTAAATAAGTTGCATAGGCTGATTGACAAAGGTGGGCTAGGCCTACCCAAGATTTTGTTTTATTACTATGCGTTCGGTCTCAGACATTTGGCTCAATGGTCACTTCCACCTGAGAGAACAGAAATTTCTTGCCCCTATTTCGCCATTGCAAAGCCTTTCTATCAAACTAACCGGAGAAGTTAAATTACACCCCGTTATTTTGCATTGGCACTCAGTATGGACAAAAGTGTCCAGAGTGTTTAATTCAGACGTTTATTTAAATGTTGCTTCGAGCATATGGCTGAACCCCAAATTATACATTAATAAGTCCCATTTGTGCTGGTCAGAGTGGATCGTGAGGGGGATTACTACACTTGGTGACCTATATGAGAGTGGAGTGCTGAGATCCTTTGAAAATTTGGTTCAACATTTTGGGATTCCCAGATCTCAGTTCTTTAGGTATTTACAGCTGCGCCACCTGCTCTGTACTATTTTTAGGAGTAGTATACACCCCCCTAAAGCGGCAGATTCTCTGGGAGGGGTGATTACTGCTTTTGGAAAAGGTCATGAGGCATCAGTGTATTACTCCCTGTTAATTCAGAGTCTGGGGGACGGAGCTTTAATTTCTATCAAGAGATTATTGGAGAACGATTTAAACTTGGTATTGGAGGAAGGAGTGTGGACTAGGATTCTAAAAAATGTCAAGTCTACATCTAGAGATGCAAGGGTGCACCTTATGCAATTCAAGATTTTACATCGATTCTATTGGACCCCCTCTAGATTGTATAGACTTGGTCTTAAAGACACACCCACCTGCTGGCGATGCCAATCAGAGGATGGAGACACAACCCATGTTTTTTGGTGGTGTGTTAATATCCAAGAATTTTGGTTAAAGGTTCAGAGTTTTATGTTTGACGTATTGGGCACTCAAATTTTACTTTGTCCCAGACTCTGTATATTAGGTGATAGGGCGGCCATTAATATTGGGTCCTAGCCTGTGTTATGATGGGCGGACAGATTGTTTTAAGGGGATGGAAGTCGGCCATTTCAAGAGTGGTGCACAGAGATGGGGAGAGTGGCAGCATTCGAGGAAATGTCATGTAGAAGGCTGGGGATCTGGGATTTGTTTGTTGGGAGAAGGGGCAGCTATTTGGCCTTCTTGGAGGGCTCTCGGGGAGGGGCAGTGGAGAGAGAAGTATAGTTTTAAATGTGTTTAATTATTATTTTTTATTTAGTTTTATTTGTTGAGGGTCAGGGTGGGGTTTGGGATTGGGAGGGGGAGGGGTAATTGTGGGGGTTAAATGTTGAGTCTGTGAATATATGTTTTACTTTTCTTTGTCAATTTTGTGAATAAATAAAAAGTGTTAATCAGAAAAAAATTACAATTTCTCCCATGAACTCTTCAATTGAAATGTTGGCCTATTTCTCACACAATGCTGTCATATGATTTCAGAAGACTTGGAATAGAGCTCACAAGTCCAATGGACCACTTACACAATAATTGTATGGTGCTTTTGCATAATTTTTGAAGCTTGATAGCTCCAGGCCCCATTCATTGTCATTTCATATTTAATACATTCTTCCTACTGAAGAAAGAAAGTCATATGGGTTTAGAACAATTTGTGGGTGAGTAAATGATGACTTTATGCAGAACAATATCACAGTATTTCTTACATCATCTAATAAAGCAGCAATAGTGTGGCAAAGAAAACGTGTGATCTCTGTCACTGCTGCCATTTTTGTGTACTCGACTGGTTCATATTTCAGCGCTGGCAGTGCCAATCTCACCCCTCTGTGTTCATCTTTTTGCTTGTGCTTTCAGGACTTTAAGGCCTTTGTTCAATCCTGCAATATTTCATATTGAACCTGGAATATTCCTTTAATCAGTGGCGTCAGGAAGTACTTCCACACAAACAAGAGCATTTTAGGAACAAAACCCAAAAGATGTCTTGAGATAAACTCATTATATACAGTAGTACACATGTGGAAACTGTTTTATAAGCAATAACTCTTAAACCAATAAATGAATGTACACACTACATGACATAAAGAGAAAGGCACATGTCTTTATTCAACAGTCCTGAACAGAACTTGACCTTTCAGGATAAGATAATTTCCCAAAATAAATGTTAATCTGAATTTTTTTATGGCACACCAAAAACCAAAGTGACAGATGAAAGACCGCCAGTAGCACTATATGTGCCGTATACAGACAGTATAAGATATCTTCTGGCAGACATTCAAGTCCAATATTTGAACTGTAGAGCAAATTAAATGAATTCACATTAAAGGCTGTGTCCCATCCAGTTAAACAGTGTGGATTAAAGAACACCTACACAATCACATTCATTACCTACACACTAATTCATTAAACGACACACAGCTCCACTGTTTACCATGAGATTAAAAAGCAGAGAGAATATTGAGCGATACATCACGAGATATCAGCTCAATTAGATTTTCAATGACGTTTGTTTAGGAAAGAACAATATCTTTAACCAGTCCATCAACACATTATGAAGAAGATTCTTATTTACAGTTTTCTGTATTATGCCTCCGTCACTCTTTCTGCACAAAGTAACATGTTGTTGTTACATTATCTTTGTATGACATCAGATCCTGATTTTAACTATTACAAGATCAGCTGCAGTTCATTTTAAGTCCAGAGAAAACAGGTGCAATTCAGAGTTGCCAAACTAGACAGCCTGATTAAACTAGTGTTTTATTTTCTGTGTAGTGATGTCAGCGGCACATTACACACTCTATACATCTCTACTTATATACATGTTGATAATGTTTCTTGCTTTTCTTTCTCTCATGACAAACACACCCCATAAATACTCCTGTATGTCTGTCAGAGTGTTGAGTACCTCTGATCCAGATTAAAGTGGACAGTAAATCCTCGTCCATAAGTCTGACATGTTTCCATTACACTGGCTGTATGATGCGTGTCACAGTCAGATCTGATGACCCATAATTTGACCCAACAGTTTCCAGGAACCTGAACCTCAGTAACCCCAGTAATTGATCACTTATATAGACACTGAAGACAAGTAAATGAAGTGTCATACATCTGATATAATGAATTACACATCTGGTACTTGATGAGATAAAAGAGCTTGAACAACATCTGAAGTGTTCTTACAGCAGTTCAAAACATGTGCAATGAAAGAAAACATGATGTAACACTTTCATTCAATGGAAACATTTTATTGGAAACTTTAAACGGATAGTTCACTCAAAAATGATAATTCTCTCAATCATTTACTGTGTGTGACTTTCTTTCTTCTGCTGAACACAAATGAAGATTTTTAGCAGAATATTTCAGCTCTGTAGG